>NW_007727596.1:38147-84355 GCF_000696425.1 Galeopterus variegatus | reverse complement strand
AAAAAAAAAAAAAAAAAAAAAAAAAAAAAAAAAAAAAAAAAAAAAAAACCCAAGCAAGTGTGTTTGTAGCAGCATCATTCATAACTACCCATACCTGGAAACAACCCACAATGAGATACCAAATGTCTTTCAGGGGGTAAATGGCTAACAAACTGTGCTACATCCATAAATGCAATATCACTTGGCAATAAAAAAGAATGAGCTATTGATGCATACAACAGTGTGAGTGAATCTCAAGCACATTGTCCTATGTCAGGGTTTCTCAGCAGTGGTGCTATCAATTTTTTAAAGCTGTATTATTTGTTTTGAGGCTGTCATGTGCACTGCAGGCTACTTTGTCACATTCTGGGCCACTAGATGGCGGTAACACCCCCTCCCTCCCAAGTTATAACTAAAAATATCTTCAGACATTCCCAAATGTCCCTGATGAGTACCGCTGCGCCTAGTCTTGAAAGGTTACATATTGTACAATTCCATTGATATGGCATTTTGGGAAAGTAAAAAAAAAATTAAGAACAGACATTAAGTGGTGGTTAGGGGTTAGGGGTAGGGGGAGATTCTGAATACAGAGGGACAGAACAAGGGAATTTTGGGGGGTGTTAGAATTATTCTGTATCCTCTCTCTCCATGGATACATACTGATCTGTGCTGTACAAGAATACATACAATTCTATGTAAATACAGTGCAGTACAATATGTATTTTTAAAAATTGAAGAAATGAAAGCAAACAAACAAAAAAAAATGTGTCATTTACCCCAATAAAGCTGGAACAAAAAAGTAAGCGTGGTATAAATGGAAAAGAATCCTTCAACTCACCAATCAGGAGCTGGTCTTGGCTGCAAGGTTTTCAGTGAGATTGGTGAGGGTGGCAAGGTCGAGCCAGTTCTGTAGGATGTGTAGAGAGTTCAAGTTAAGGAGAGTGCAAGTGAAAGGGCCTGCCCATTTAGGAGTGCACGGTGCTATCCTAGACTCTCGCTATGTGGAGACACCGTGGAGGATAAGTAGAGACATAAGGCAGCACTGCTAATGAGATGGAACACAGAGTGGAGCAGGAGAACACCTTCATGCTGAGAAGGGTCCGGCTAAGTCAGTGGGGACATTCCCCAATGGCAAAGGCATCCAGAAGAGCTCATCCTGTGCCCACAGTGCAATGTGTGTTCTAGCTTCTCCCAGGGGTCCGGTGTGCAACCCCAGTGGGGGACTCTAGAGCATGGCTATCAGGCTGGGGATTACTGAGCTATGCTCTTCAGCAGTCCATCCTTAGGTGGTTTCTCTAGATCCCATAACTCCCATTTTAGGGCTTTTCCCTCTAAACCATTTGTGGTACTTAAATGCTCTGTTTCCTAAGTGTTGCAGAGGCTAAAATTGTTCTTGGAGCTCTTCTGTTCTGCTTTCTGGACAGTAGCTGTGTGTTATGGGATAAATGCATCTCCCAAAAGTTCATGTGTTGAAAATGACCCCCACTGTAACAGTGCCCAGAGGGTGTGAAGTCCAATTATGATAATTGAAGGTGGGGTTATTAAAGGTGATTAATTGTGAAGTCCATACCCTTATGAATTGATTAATCCATTGATGGTTTAATGGGTGGTCATGGGCATGGTCCTGATGGCTTTAAAAGGAGAGCCAGTGAATCGGTTAGCTCTCTTGCTCAGATATTTGCCGTGTGATACAGTGTCACTACAGAGCCACCACCAAGATTGCCCTCACCAGATGTTTTCCCTAGACTGTGGACTCCCCAGCCTCTGAACAGTAAGAAATAAATTTCATTTCTTTATAAATTACCCAGTTTCTGGTATTCTGTTATAAGAAACAGAAACAGACTAATATGCCATGTTTATTCCAGGAATAAAAAGATCCTAAACTAGGGTGGATTGTACTAGAGAAATTGAGTTGAGTCATCCAGAAGGATGGAAAACCAGGATCATGAAGTGTGGGCATATCTGATGTCATGGGGTGGGAAATGGTCTTTGGATTAGTTGCTGTCCTAGATGCATCGTGTTCTGCACTCTATTTCTTTTCTACAAGACTACTTGCAGATGCATAGGACAGGTGACATGCAGATTGGCACATGGAGCAAGAGAGTGAAAAACAGTGATTGTACCTTGTAGAGGATGAAGATGTCAAAAGTTAACTAGATCTTCCATCAAAGGGCCAGTAGTAAAAAAAAAAAAATTAGGCTGAAGAATGGACCAGAGCGAGAAGCAGTACGGCAATGAATATGGTACTTATTCCTGATTAATTTTGCAGATAAAATTCCAGTTCCAAGATTGGGTCTTTACATAGCTCCAGCCTTTATCAGCTTGGGGAAAGCAAATCATTTAGAGATGCAGGGATGGACAGATGGAAACAGCCTTTAGTGCAGATTGTGAACTGCACAGACCGCACAGTTCCAATAACATCCTTCACTCATGTTTATGAGAATGACACCCCTGGAGTGGTGCAATCAGTTGTGCAGCACTCAAGTGCCTCCCAGTAGCTAGATTTCAAGAATATAGGATTAATCAGGGTAGTAAATATAGGGGTCAGGGAGAGAAGAAGAGAGAGGACACTTACGTAATAGTTACAGTGACCATATTGTTTATTGTTAAACTGGAACATTTTTGAAAGGAAAAGGGACACTATTATAACTATTCAAGAACAACATTTAAGCAGGGTTGTCCTGGGTGATCAGCAACTGCACGTTCAACCCAGGAATGGGACAAAGTTCCCTGGGCTGCATTTGGCCCATAAGATACTCTTTTTGCTACTTATCAACACGGAGGGGTATACAATGTGCAGGAACATGGCTGGGACCCCAGCTCTGGCCCTCTCTGCACTGCCCACATTTGAGCTGGAGCAACTCACTCTCATTTCTCATAGGTGTGGTTTGCAGGTCTTCCATCATCCCTTCACTGCTGGGAAGAGCTGTATGTAATTCAGCAAGGCCACACAAAGCCCGATGCCCAGAATATGTGCTCTTCAGTGTCCTGCCCAGGCCTACCTGCAGATGGATTCTCATCTTCATCCCTGGGATGCTCAACCTCATTACAAAGCTTTGGTGATATTTTGCCTTTCTTCTCTTGTCTGATGTTACAATAACTAGTATTTATAACTGGCAAGCAAGTTTGACCTTAGTGCCTTAATCACTCAAATGCTGTTTTGGCTGAGGATACTTTCCAGTATGTGATAACCGGTGCTATATTTATTTACAACATCAACCAAATGTTGTTTTGATTTAATGTGACCGTGCATACAGCATCACACTAAATACATGTCAACTGACTGCCATATCATAGCAACTGCCTTGTCGAAGTTTGCTTATCATCTGGCATGCTACTGGGCTCAGTGTGCTTGAGATTTAAGGTGCCTGCTTATCTGCAGGTGAGAGCCATTGAAACTATGTGAGAGGTCCTGAACAAATTAGGACAGCGAATCTTCAACTTGGGCATGCATGCATCTGAATCACCTGGGGAGCTTGTTAAACACAGATTACTGAGCCTAGATTCATTAAGTCAGAGGAGGGGCTTAGGACTTTGCATTTTTAACAATTTACTGGGTGACACTGATGTTGAGGTGATACTGATGTGTTTTGAGGACCACACTTTGAGAACCTCTGTCTTAGGACTCATGGCAATTGCCCACTGCAATCATGGCAATTTCTTTCCTCATTTGAAAATGTTGACAGTCATCATTTTGTTTGGAGACAGCAAAGTAAATGACAAAGTAAACTTATTATTTAGCATAGTACCAATTTAGTAGTGGCACCAAAATCCTTCAAAATCATGAAATTTCTGCCAAGCTTACTTCTTGAGTGAAATAAAGAGCCGAGTGGACAAATTCAAGTCAATTTAAGTATTTATTGAGAACTTGCTCTGAGCCAGCCAGTACGGTATGAACCTGAAAAGCAACAAGACCCTTTATGCTCTTTGGCAAACTTACAATGTGCAGACCACACTTTAGGGCTCCTTTTGAGAGTCACACTAGTAAAATCTTCACACATTGAATGGGGTTCACAGCAGCTGTGGGAGGAAACAGACAGATGGCTAATGATCACAGAGCCATAGATGTCAAGAATGTTTGACACTGTCTCAGTACGATATGAGAGTAAAGGGGACACATTATAATATAGAAAGCAAAGCCCAATCAATTGTATCATCCTCTGTTTATAGAAAGAACACATGGGCAGAAGAAAGGTGGCCTGCACAGATAAGGAAGTTAAACAGCACTGATTCCCTAACTCTGCCCATAGAAGGGTCTTCTTTGCCTCTGACAGATAAG
Organism: Galeopterus variegatus; assembly: GCF_000696425.1. NCBI lineage: Eukaryota > Metazoa > Chordata > Mammalia > Dermoptera > Cynocephalidae > Galeopterus > Galeopterus variegatus. The sequence goes on along the minus strand of NW_007727596.1, from coordinate 80,097 downwards.
GCCCTATGGTAGAGGTGGATCCATTTGAGAAGCTGATGCTAGTAATCATTTTTGTTCGAAAACTAATGTTTCCCATCCCTGTCCTTGATTCATGCAGACTTCTGACTGTACCAATATCTGAAGATGCCAGTGTATTATTTATAATAATAACCTGCTATTCTGCTCACCCAGTAAAACTTGGTGGAATTGGTTATCATCAGAAATCCTCCTTAAGGACTATATGTTCTGGAGTACTTAGACAATTGAGTTCCTGGACCTCTGAGGCTGAGCACCAGATTCCAGAATGTGCTGAGCTAGCTGAGAGTACAGGGTTGGAAGGTGGACTTAGGAGGCAAGCTGGCAGCTGGCCTGCAGACTGATAATATCCCAATCCTGCCTTCTGCTTCCGTGAAAATGAAACACTGTTCTTAAATAGAAAGAAGACACAGACACAAATAGCGATAAGTATCATAATGGATGTTTACAAGTAAGTGATACAGGAGCTCAACAGAAGAAAAGATTCAATTGTTGCAGAGTATTTGCAAAGACTGCATGTAGAAGGTGACATTTGAGATGTACCTACCTAAAAAAAATGCAACAATTTTCTACAGGCGAAGATAGAGTGACTAGGCTTCCAGACAGAGGGAACAGAAGGGCTCTTACAATTCCATTTGCAGAGAGTCATATTACTAGGTTAGGACAAATGGTTGTCTGGTTGGTGGCATGCTATGTTCTGGAAGAGTTGGGAAGCTACTAGTTTTATTATGAATGATGCCAAGGGGTCTTTTTGAATGCCTGTATCTCCCTTGATCACTCTCCAAAGCAGCATGGTTTGTAGTGAAGCAGAGGAGAATCTACCAAGAACGTAAGGATTATACAACTTAGCTGATTCATTTAGGAGCGTATTAGTCAGGGTTCTACAGAGAGACAGAATCAATAGAATATGTTACAATTATATGAGAGGGATTTATTAGGGTAATTAGCTCACGTGGCTATGAAGAAGAGTCCCACAATAGTCCGTCTATAAACTGGATGCTGGTAGCGTGACTCAGTCCAAGTCCAAAGGCTTCAGAACCAGGGGAGCTGATGGTGTCCTTGGTGTAAGTTCTGGAACCCAAAAGCTGAAGAGTCTCAAGCTCTGATGTCCACGGACAGGAGAGAAGAGTGTATCCCAGCTCCAGCAGATCGAGAGAGAGAGCTTCACCTCTTTCCTCTGTCTTTTGTTCTCTCTGAACCCCCAGCAGATTGGATGGTTCCCACCCACATTGAGGGTGGGTCTTTCCCACCCAGTCCATTCAGACTCTCATACTAATCTCTGCTGTAAACACCCTCACAGACACACCTAAAAAGATTGCTTTACCAGGCTTCCCAGCATTCCTTCATCTACCCAAGTTGACATCTAGAATTAACCTTCACAAGTCCACTCATTGTCAACTTGGTGTCCATACTATCTCCTTAAATCACACTTAATTTTCAAGTGGTACAATAACATAATAGTTTTGCCTAACATGATACATTATCCAGCATACAACCAGAAACGCATTAATCCCTTTTCAAGAAGAAAAAGGTAAAGTCCTTAAGGGATATTTACCCTTCTCCCAATATCCCATAACTTAAAATTGCAAATACTATGAAGTGAGGTTAACAATATTTAAATGCTGGTATAAAGTCAGTAAGTCTCATGGTATATGATAGAGAACAAGAGGAACAAAAGCAAGATAACCGCTTAACATGTGTACAGCATATATCCATAGAGACATATTCTTAACACAACAGGGAGAACAATTACAATCCTCGTTTCTGGAACTGGTCACGTGGTCAGAGCTGGTATTTATAACTTCCTTCTTCTACTGCCCATTCTGTATTCCCTTTGCCTTCGGTGAGCACCTCAGTGGGTCGTGGTTCTTTACCTGGTGGAGTGACCCAAGCCTTCATCCCTGAAGAGTCTGGGCCATTTGTAGTCTTGCCTGGATTTGATTGTTGTAATTTTCCATTGACCTTAATCACAGGGCATGGAAGTACTAAGAGACATCCTAAGGGATCTCCTGTATTCCAGACATAATCTTCCCTATCTCCATTGTGCAGTAGGAGTCCAACTTCCCCTTGGTGGTCTGGGTCAATCACCCCAGCCAACACTGTGACTCCTTTCTTAGCCTTTTGATTCAGAGGCATGAGGAGCCCAAGTGGCCAGGTGGCAGCCTTAACTTCCAGTTCAATGGGATCATTTTTGTGTCTCCTGATGGAAGCACCTACCCAAGACCTCTAGATCAGCAGAGCATAAACTTGTGGGGACAGGAAACAAACATTTTGCTAATGGGTCCCTAGGAGTAATGGTGAGTGGTGCCACTTCTGTTTCCACCCCTTGATTCCTGGACCCACGAATCCTGGCCATGGGAGAGACAGTAGCATATATTGGGTGCTGATTTAGAGCATATACAACCTGCTGGAGAACTTTGCCCCAGCCCTGCAAGGTATTGGCACCAAGCTGGTGCTGTGACTGTGACTTCAAAAGGCCATTCCACCATTCTATAAGACTAGCTGCTTCAGGATGATGAGGAACATGGTAAGACCAGTGAATTCCATGAGCATGAGGCCATTGCAGCACTTCTTTAGCTGTGAAGTGAGTTCCTTGGTCAGAAGCAATGCTGTGTGGAATGCCATGACGGTGAATAAGGCATTTTGTGAGTCCACAGATGGTGGTTTTGGCAGAGGCATTTCATGCTGGGAAGGCAAATCCATATCCAGAGTAAGTATCTATTCCAGTAAGGACACAATGCTGCCCCTTCCATGATAGAAGTGGTCCAATGTAATCAACCTGCCACCAGGTGACTGGCTGATCACCTCAGGGAATGGTGCCATGTCAGGGGCTCAGTGTTGGTCTCTGATGCTGGCAGATTTGGCACTCAGCAGTTGCTGTAGCCAGATTGGCCTTGGTGAGTGGAAGTCCATGTTGCTGAGCCCATGTATAACCTCTATTCCTGCCACCATGGCCACTTTGCTCATGAGCCCACTGGGCGATGACAGGGGTGGCTGGAGAAAGAGGCTGACTAGTATCCACAGAACGGGTCATCCTGTCCACCTGATTATTAAAGTCCTCCTCTGTTGAGGTCACCTTTTGATGGGCATTCACATGGGAAACAAACATCTTCACATCCTTTGCCCACTCTGAGAGGTCCATCCACATACCTCTTCCCCAAATTTCTTTCTCACCAATTTTCCAGTCATATTTCTTCCATGTCCCTGACCATCCAGCCAAGCCATTGGCTATGGCCCATGAATCAGTATATAATCGCACATCTGGCTATTTCTCCTTCCAGGCAAAGTGCACAACCAAGTGCACTGCCCGAAGTTCTGTGCATTGAGAGGATTTGCCCTCACCACTGTCCTTCAGGGATGTCCCAGAAAAGGGGTGCAGTGCCACAGATGTCCACTTTCGGGTGGTGCCTGCATATCGTGCAGAACCATCTGTAAACCAGGCTCCAGCCTTGTCTTCCCCTGTCAACTGATCATAGGGAGCTCCCCATGAGGCCACAGGTGCAGGCTGGGGAAGAGAAGACAGTGTAGCAGGAGTAGGATCCATGGGCATTTGGGCCACTTCTTCATGTAACTTACTTGGGCCTTCAGGACCTGCTCAGGTCTGATTGCATTTATACCATTTCCATTTGATGATGGAGTGCTGCTGTGCACGCCCAGCCTTATGTCTTGCTGGGTCAGATAACACCCAGTTCATGATGGGCAGCTCAGGTCGCATGGTAACTTGGTGGCCCATAGTCAAGCGTTCAGTTTCTACTAAGGCCCAATAGCAGGCCAAGAGCTGTTTCTCAAAAGGAGAGTAGCTATCTGCTGATGATGGCAGGGCCTTGCTCCAAAATCCTAAGAGTCTCCGCTGTGATTCACCTATAGGGGCCTGCCAAAGGCTCCATACTGCATCCCTATCTGCCACTGACACTTCAAGGACCATTGGGTCTACCGGATCATATGGCCCAAGGGGCAGAGCAGCTTGCACAGCAGCCTGGACCTGCTGCAGAGCCTTCTCCTGCTCTGGGCCCCAATCGAAACTAGCAGCCTTTTGTGTAACTCAGTAGATGGGCCGGAGTAACACAAGGAGATTACAGCCACATCCCAGGAAGTAGATATAACAGGATAGATTTTAATTAATAATAGAAGTAGATGTGAGTTCCTTATTATATTTCTGATTACAGGAGTCCAAATGCAATGATAGGTCCCAAGAGGTTAGTGTCAATTTAGGGAAAGGACTAAACCATTCACTGAATTCCTCTGGCTTAATTATAAAGAGACCTGAAGACCTCAGTTTGGACCTGCTTTGTAGGATTTAGTAGAGGAACAACTTCCAAACTGGCTGAAATTCTCAAATTCGTAAAGGATCTTCTGACCATTTCCTTCAATTATCTTTAGAGGGAAATAGCGTCGACCAGTTGTTGAGCATCTGTACTCTGGAGTCATGCGATCTGGGTTGGAGATCTTGCTCTGCCACTTACTAGCCGTTTGTACTTTGGCAATTTTCTTGGCTTTTATAAGCCTTGGTTTCCTCATCTATAAAATGGGATCAGAATAGTTCCTCCCTCAAAAGGTTGTTGAACTAATTAGGGTAAACTACGTCTGGCATAGAGTCAGTATCTCGGGGGGAGGGAAGACAGCCTGAGATGATACTGACTGCCTGTGTGATTTTGAGCATGTTATAGGCGTGACTCTGCCATAATTCACAGGGAGCTAAGGAAGCACTGGGTTCCAGGCGTTCAATTTACAGACGATGAAACAAAAGCCATGGTCACGGAGATTCTTAGTAGGTGGGTGAGGAACAAGGCTGTAGCATTGGGCAGGGTTCAGTTAATTGCTCAGTACCTATTTTTTTTTTCAGTACCCATTTTGTTAAGAGTCCACCTCTTCTAGAAAAATTCTTGCACTTCTGTCCAAATTACAGCTGTGCAGATTAATACCCCCCAAATTCATGACCCTTGGCATGTTCCTTTTCAGAGCTCTTCAGTAACCTTCAAACTTTCACCTCTCACTCCCACCTACCCTGAGCACACACTCGTGCTTCTAGTGTCTATTTCACAGGAAAAAGAAATAGTTCAAGCCATGGACCCTTTCACTTTAGGTTCTTTCCATAAACCACTCTGCTTTGCCTGCGCACTTTATGTCTTCTCTCTCTGCCTCCCTTGCCCATCTGAGCTTTTCACTTTTCCATGACGGACAGAGTAGACAGCACGGTCGAATGCTGAGACGATGATTGAAAAATTAAACACTGACTGTTGGATTGAGTATTATGGAAGACTTAGTTCAGCACCCAATTTCCTTATTTTATTTATTCTCCCGCTAATGACTTCTGCTAAACCCATGGGATTCCCTCTGCAGACTAACAAACACTTCCTCACCTTAGTGGACTGCTCCGAAGCATTTGACACTGTTGACCACCTGCTTCTCTAAAGCTCTCTTCCCTCCCCATCTACTCTGTTCGCCTCTTTCTCTCTCTATTTGTACATATCTATGGGGTGCATCGTCATGCTCCTTACTTCTCAGGTTTCTCATTCTCTATCCCCTTTGCCAGCTCCTTTATTCCACTTCTTAAATGCCCTCTCCCCCTAGGCTCCTCCTCACCTCTCTTTTCTTGCACTATATGTGATATATTGATAGATGGATTTACCTCCTACACCTAGGTTAATTACTACTTTTAAATCTCCAACTCAGCCCTCTCTTTCAATTCCAAACTAACTACAGGATGCTGCAATATTGCCATGTGAGTGTCTCAAAATCATATTTCTATCTGAACTGAGCATCATATCTTCCTCCCCTTATCTTCATTTTTCAGGGAACAGCACTTTTAATTTCCCAGGTGCTCAAGCCAGAGCAAAATAAAACCTGGGAAGTATTTTAATTTCTTGCCTCTTCCTAACCTCCCGTGTTCTTGCTCCTGCTCATCCTGTCTGGGGGCATCTTCAACTCCGTTGCTCCTTTCCAAGCCTGCTATGGGGTCCTCCTCATGACAGCTTGGGGTCTCACAACAGCATTTTTGCCTATGCTCTTTCCTCTGTAGGATTCTCCATTAACCCACCTTCACAGTCTTCCCGAGTACTCTCTGTAAACACAAATTGGATCCTGTCTCTCCCTATGCAAATGTCCTGTGGCCCCCTGTAACTCACCTGCATGATGAAATGTCCATTCTTCTGCAAGGTCTACAGTAGGTCTTTCGATGTGGCTCCTTGCCCTCTTAAGCAATTTCAATTTTTGCTGCTGAAAACATTCTAGTTCAGGAAGAGAGTAGTCCTCACGGTTTCTCAGAGATAATGTGCTCCTGCACACCTTTGTACCATTGTGCATTTCTTTTCTTTACTCAGAATGATATTTGCCTTCCATTTCCACATGTCTGCCGGGCAAGTGCCTGGGTCTTTATATGTTTCTGGAAAGCTGCTGTTTTCACTAGGGAAAACAAGTGGGAATCCGTCTTCTCTCCTTCTGCTATATTTTGGACATTCTTGCATAATTTAAGCTGCCTTACTTATTTTAACTGCACTTGTGTAGTTAGTTCCTCATTTAAGAGTGCACATCCTGAAGCAGAGAGGGCTCTTTATTTTGAAATCAACCCGAGCTTAATACACTGTACCTACACACTCAGTGAATTTTTAACAAATGAATGAATAAAATCTGGTGCTGCAGGTGTCATGTCATCATGAATCAGCCATGAATCATAAATCACCCATGATTCAGCTCATGAATCAGGGTACTCACCAAGTCACTGGAGGAGCTCTTAAAAATACAGATCTCAGGGATCATCCCAAGACGTAGTGAAGCAGAATTTCTGAGTTAGAACCCAAGAGACAGATTTCGGTGTATTCTCAAGCAGCCAGCAGGAAACTTTTGGGAATCATTAATCCAAATTATCTCAGAGGCATGAATGTGTTGTCTTATTCTTGAAGATAACATGATTCTCAACTTCCTTGGGAAAGAATCTGCATTTGTTTCTAGTAACAATATTCTATGATGTCATAGATTTTGAACTGGCAATATTGCAGGTATGCAGAGATAACCAGCCACTGGTAACAGTCACACATGTACAATTTGGTGGATATTTCAGGAGTGCGTTTAAATTCTGTGCCTTCGAACTCTTTTATATGTGCCATGCAGTCTCAGTATAGCCCAGAAGATGGCAACATGACCCTGTGAAATGATGTTAGGGCTCCCTCATGGAATCAGCCACCAGGTGACAGCATTGCACAGTGTTGTGAGTGAAACAACAGAGGACTGGAAATCCTGCTCAGACTGTTTTCACAGTTGAAAAGCCTCATACCCCTAGTTGATTTAAAAGCAACCTTCACCTTCTCAGACTTCTAGAGGTGACTGTTTAAGAGACCGCACACACTATGTAATTTGCGTTGTTTCAGGTAAAACGGTGTATCTCTTGATGTATTAGTACCTGAAATGTGGGTGGAAAGTTTTCACAGCTTTGCTTTTTCATAAAACTGAAAAATCTCCATGGATAGATAGGATGACCCAATCCAACTTTATCAATCGTTAGAGACAAAGTGAATGCTAGATGCAGGCTTTGAGAGGTTCTGTAAGGTTTTTAAGAATCTGTAAGGCACAGCGGGTAGCAAACACATTTCCCCAGGGTACTGCCATGTGCATGGGACCGAGGACCACAGGAGTTGGAGCAGCATTTCCTCAGAGCTGACCACTGCCATGCAAGACTGTGGGCTCAGCCCTACCAGAGTCTCCAGGTTTTTAAGAAGACCTGGATATATATATTTGTGTGTGTGTGTGTGTGTGTGTGTGTGTGTGTGTGTGTGTTTGTGGAGTCTTCCAATTCTCCAGAATTGGCAACTAATTCAGGTAATTTGCAGCAGAACAAACGAAACGCAACTATGAGCCAAATTCAACCTTCTCTGACCAGCCAGCTGCTCCTGTGTTCCAGGAAGTTAGGAAGGGCAGGAGTCAGGCTGGAAGGGGTCAGAAGAGGATGCCTGGAGACCAGGACAACAACCTTTTGCTTTGGGTTTTCTCCCATAAAAAGCACATTTAAATAATCTCCAGAACATTCGTTACCGTGAGAGAATGCAGATTTTTATAAAAATATTGCTTTCTTTAAAGAGAGTCCCCAGAAGAAGTATTCACTATTTGAATTTTTAAATAGTATTAAAACAACTTCTTAGCTTATTTTCCTTGGCTTTACTGACAGGGAAATCATGTTTCTGCTTGTGACATAGAAATATTTTTATAAATAATAATTTCCATAATATTCCTATGTGATTCATTTGATTTTTTTTTTGTCTCTATTGGAAATTTGTCATTTTTTTCTGATTATGAAAGTAATACCTGTTTAGTTTAGTTGTTGCCTTTTGCATACCGTTGAAAATATAGGTACATACTATATTTGTGCTGTAGATTTTCTTTTCCAAGTTAGATCTGTAAGTGGTTGATCTGTTTCTAAAGATAGAACCAGCTCTGGGATTAATTCATCGGTTCCTTTCTTAAAAAAATTTTTAATTTGTTACTTACTCCTAATCCTTACTAAATTTTGCCGTCTGCTTTTCTTATATACATTTTTTTACTGTCTTTTTATTATTGAGTTATATGTTTAGTTCATTTACTTTTTCACTTTCTTATTTAGTAATGTAAATGTTTAATAAAAACTTACCTTTCTACACAGCTTTAGCCATATTCTAGTGTTGTCATATTTATTTTCTTGATATTTTGGAACTTAAGGTTTAAATTCTTATTTTTTAATAACCTAAGTAAGATAAAATACAGTTTTAAGACTGATTGTTCACAATATTTTATTGGGTTTTAAAACTTTTTATTATAGTTTTATAATTACTTAGATAATTTATTCTGTAGTTCTACTTTTTATAATTTGTTGTTGCCTAATATGATCAATTTTAATAAATTTTTCATGGATGTATAGAGAAAAAGATATATTCGCTGTTTACTATGCACTGATTTATTATGTTATTTAGAGCCTTTATAGCCATTGCTTTTTCTGTTTATTTCTCCTTTTATTTATATCTTGTAGACTTTGTTTTGGGTGTTGTGTTGTTTCTGTAACTTGGTACATAAAGATTCACATTTAACATACCTGTGTTATGTATTATATACTTTGTTACTGGAAAATATACTTTTATTGCTTACTTTTTAAATCTGAAAATAAAATTGAGATTCTTTACTGTATTTATTTTATTTTTAAGCCTTTACCTGAGTGCCTGCTTATTATTATGTTTTCAACATTTCCCATATATTTTAATTTACCTATGTCTCGTATAAATTTAATATTTTAGTTTTAATTACAGATACAATCTTAGATTTTTAAAAAAATGTTCACTACACTTTTATTTAGTAATTTTTTTTTTCCTTTTTGTCTTTTTTCGTGTCTGGCGACGGATCACAACCCTCAGTGTCGCGCCCGTACTGGACCGGGACCGGCAACGGGATCGCAACCCTCGGTGTTGCTCCCGCACCTCGCTCAGCCAGTGAGCGGGAACCGGTCTGTATGTGGGATCCGAACCCTTGGCGGGAGCGCCGCCGCGCTCCCAAGCGGTGCACTGTAGCAGTGCGCCACCGGGCCGGCCCTTATTTAGTAATTTTAAAGGTACTTTTGCTCTCAATAAAAAAGGATACTGGATAGCTATATATATATTCATTAATAAAGCTGGAAAATTAGGCTCAAGGTTAAAGAGCTAATAAAAAGTGACCCAAACTGCACCTTAGAATTAATTCTGCTGAGAAAGTCATCTCTACTATTGTCATCCACCCTACTGTCACCCTGTTCCTGGGAAGAATGAAAGAGAGAAAGTGACCGTGTTCCTGCATCTTGTTCTTAGTCTTGGGCCTTCAGCTCTTTTTTTTTTCTTTCTTTTTTTTTTTTCTTCTTTAAGGAAAAATAGCTTTATTTTTGAAATAAATCAAACATCTCTTTAAAGCATGCATGAAGAAAGGGTGTATCTGTTGGCATAGCCTAGGTCATAGGCCTCTATCCAAATTGCAAGGGGAAGTGGGAATATGTATTTTTTTTTTTTTTTTTTTTTTTTTTCCGTGTCCGGCAACGGATCGCAACCCTCAGTGTTGCCCCCGTACCGGACCGGGGACCGGCAACGGGATCGCAACCCTCGGCGTCGCTCCCACGCCTTGCTCAGCCAGTGAGCGGGAGCCGGTCTGTACGTGGGATCCGAACCCTCGGACGGGAGCGCTGCCGCGCTTCCCAAGCGGCGCACTTATCCAGTGCGCCACCGGGCCGGCCCCGGGAATATGTATTTTCATCTTTCTGTCTTTTATAATTGGGAAATCTTTCCCACCCGTTAGAACTCATAAGGTGAGGTGTTCTCCACACATAAAGAGGAGCTCAGATTCTGGAAAGCAAAAATGAAAAACAAATGTGCATTACTGTTCTTCTAATGGTTACCTTTATAATTAAAAAATAATATATCTAAACCTCTATTTCTTATTTTATTGCACTTAATCCATACTTACTGATTCTCTGCTATGAAATATGAAGAAATTAACATATATTTCCTCCCATCTCTTTTCACCTCTTCCATCTTCCAATGTCTATGAAATATATTATTTTACATTGTCACCATCTAAAACATTGGCACTTAAACAATGACATAATTATAGTTCACTTACATTGTCCAATGAGTGCAAAAAATACTGATTTTATGTTAGACTGTAATGATAAGTCAAGAATGTATATTGTAATCACTAGCATTAATACAAAAATAATAGGAAAATAAGCTAGTACAGAAGAGAATGACATAATAAAAAATAATCCAGAACAAAGCAAGAGCACAAGGGAGGAGGAAACAAGGGCAATAAAAGAAACAAGATTCATAGCCAGATTGTATAAAGGATTATTATTATTATTTTTTGTCCTTTTTGAGACCTGCTGCACCGCACTCAGCCAGTGAGCGCTGTGAGCACACCGGTCATCCCTATATAGGATCCGAACCCGCGGCAGGAGAGCCACCGCACTCCCAGCGCCGCACCCTCCCGAGTGCGCCACAGACTCAGCCCTGTATAAAGGATTATTATTAAGTAGTAGGAAAAGAGGAACCAATAGAAAAATGTGCAAGACACTTGAACAGGCACTTCTCAAAAGAGAATAACCAGATGGCTAACAAGCACGTGTAAGGACACTCAATCCCGCAATGAAATAAAATGAAATAAAACCACAAAGGAAAAGGAAACACCACCACAAATATACAAAAATGGTTAAAATTAAAATAATGCCACATGTTTGCAAAGATGTGGGACAATGTGAACTCTTATTCTTTTCTGTTAGGGATGGAAATTAACACCTTCTAAAATGCTAGCATTTCTACTCCAATGTGTGTTCCCTTCAGAATTGCACGCCTATGTGCATTAAAGGACATGACCAAGAAATTCACAGCATCAATATTCATAATAGCCTCAAACTAGAAATAATTCCTCACAAGCATTTAGAGAGTCAGGCAAGTGAGTGTATTTCTCATTTTACTAAGTAGGACATAGATGATCAGAGAAATTAAATCATTTGTCAATTATTACACAGCTGAGAAGTCTCTGAGTCTGGACCCTGTATAATATGTTAACACACTGCCTTCAATAGAATGATGCCAGTTCAGACTTATGTTGTCATAAAAAGTTAAATTTAAGTTCAAAATGCTGTGTGTAAGGAAGGTAACAAAATCCATATACCATCTTAGTCAAATTTTAGGTAAAAGTTCATAAGTATTTAATAGTGTTACATTGTTAATTGAGGTAACCTGGAAAAATCCAGTTACTGAAAGCTTTTGAAGTTTAACTTTACCCAGTAACATTTTCAGGGATAGAGGCTGAATGGTTAACTAAAACTGCTGACAGTTAACAAATTATACTTGAGTTGACTTAAATGAGACTGAAACTATGACTCATTAGACCTATCATTTCATGCTTGTAGAATAAGGTAAATTTAAGAGTTCTTGGTTATTTTAGACCAGTACAACATATTACACTCTTAAGTTGTAGCCAGTTCTAGACCTGGCTGAAAAGCTGAGTGAAGGGAGGTGTTTCTTATGTTTTTAACCTTATGATTTTTATGTTAAGACCCTCTTTTAAATCTAATGTGTTTCTCATTCTCTACTTCTCAGTTTTCTGACTCACGTAAATCAAGCAAAGATTTCTGCATCCACAGAACCGAGCAAGTCCCAACCATGTTTACATTCTTTTCTGCATATTTCTTTACCCAGCAGTGCCTCAGCCCTGAAGTGTGTTCAAGAGTAAACACCATTCTTTATATAGACTCAAAGAAGAGGTAACCCAAGCAAATAGCATGTGACTTTAAGCCTTTGAAAGCTAATATTTAGCAACCTCTGTGTTCTTCATTTTCAAAATATTTGTCTCTGGATATAATGTGAGAACGAGTTTGTCAAGGGGAAGTCAAAGCAGACAAAATCCAATCCTGGAATGGTTGCTTCCATCCGTGTCTAAGCAGGGGCTGCAAGTGGGACAGATCAAAGGAAATACCCACCTCACCTGTGGTTCCTCTGCAAATAACAAAGCCTGTAACCTGAGATTCAAACTCTGCACCTCAGTCACACTTGGCAGAGGAAGGAGACCTTCGGGATTTAGTTCAGAGAATGTTAAAAATTATTTAGGAAAATAAAATTATGTGGCATCAAGACCAGGGCACGTGTTGCCAAATTTAAAGCTATTTTTCAATTTGGGGTTTTCAAATTCAATATTTTTAAAGTAAAAATAAACTCTTCCATGATAATAAAAATAAATCTGTGCTATTTTGTTTTTTTAGAAAATAAAATGTTGAATGGACATGATTTAGGTTAAATGAAGCATAAATTTTACATTTACATCAAATTCTAAGTAATTTTAAAGAATGGATAATAAAATAAGTCCAATAGAACACATTCTTTGAAACAATTAGAGATTTATTAAAAGATTAAAAAGTCTGTTTAAAGGGTTGACAAATTTGAAATTGCAATCAGGTACAGACAGGTGGTCAATTCTTTGCTATGATGTACTACCTGAGCTCAAACCTATTTTTATCATTATTCCAGAGAGCAAAGAGCAGAATGTTAGTTACATCTTTGAGAAGCGAGTTAAAGTGATCTTTCCATATTTAATGCAAGTTTAAAAATCAAAAACAAACCTCACCTAAATACATACTAATATTACCACTAGTGTTATAGGCCATTAACTGGTATTTTGTAGCCCAATAATTTACAATAATTCATTCATTCAACAGATCTTTAATGAGCATCTACTACATATCAAATTCAGTGCATGGGGGTTGGGTAGAGTATTGAATAAGGTGGATCAAGTCTCTTTGCTCATGGAGCTGAGAGTCTAGATGGGGAGGAATAAAAAAACAGCCAGCCACAGATACAGAGTTAAACGCTATGATGAGAAAAGAAATAAATCCACAGAGGGCCACCTAACCAATCCTGGAGAGTCAGGGAAGTGGTATGCTAGTGGATTATTCAGTCTATGGGTTGTTAGGAGGTAGCCAAGTGAAGGGGAAAGTGATTTCATGCTTTATTTCCTTCTCCAGAGGGGGTGACATCAACCTCACCATTAAGTAAGCTCTATGAATTAGTAAAAAGGCCTCCTCTTAGTGAGGAACTTGACACTGATACATTATGTCCCTGCTTTAGATCAAGATGCATGTTCAGATCTAAGCAAGACGAGATGGCACAAAAAGAGATGCAGTCAGGTCCCCAAAATGCCTTGAGTTAGAGGGATTTGTATCCTCATAGGCTCCAACCTGGGGCTGAAAAGTGTGTTGTGTTCCAGGTGTCCATATCCAAAAGTCTTGGAGAAATTAGTCTCATTCAGGCTGATTGGTACTGGCATGATGGAAACAAGGATGCAGGTATATCTTGGCTTCAGTGAAACTCAGAGAGTAGTAAGAGTCTGTTGAGAATGGTGAAGCCAGCAGCCAGAAAACGGGAAGCACCGATGGTAAGGAGAAGGTAGAAAGTTCTAGACTGTGTCAAGAGGAGTTTATCAAGAGCCATGCAGATAGTTATTGTAACAATAACCTTACTGGGGTTCGGTGGATTCCTCAGTCTAGCTCAGAAAAAAGGCAGCCACTAAGGATCCCTTAAGACCCCTTGGGGAGTCTTTGGAGGGCTTCCAAGGGATGGCCTGGAGGAGGGAGAGAAGAAGGGACCAATCCAAGAGAGGCTTGCTCAATGTTGTTCTCTTTTTGTTGTGTTTCTGCTTGTGTTTCATTGAACAAGGGTATATTTAGCTTCTAAAAAGTTTAAAAGTCTCAGATTTAGCTGTTAAGGTACACATCTTAACTTGGTTATCTAGGAGCAGTTTAAATTTCCTTGGGAAATTTAACCTCTCAGTACTTAGTGTTCTTTTGTGAGAATTTGGATCATAACACCTACCTTCTGGGGTTGTAGTGGGGATTATAGAAGCAAAAGCATGTTAAGTGTTTAACAAATGCTGGGAAAGCCACTGTGTGTCGTTGTGTGGATTGGGCATTGCACAGCTCTGGTTAGGAGTCTATCTGATGGTGCCCTGTGAATTATGAGGTTCAAAATCTGTACATCCACGTGTGTCAGCTTTGGAAGGCACATAGAAAGAGGGCGATAACTGGTAACCATTGTGCTGACCAGAAGGAGAAACCTTGCTGTAAGAGTAGAATACACATAGCAGGAAATAGAGAAGGCTGCAACAGTTTGGGTGATGAAGAGAATAAAGATGCCCGGGGCCCAACTCAGACTCACCAATATTGAGCTAAAGCAGCATAATGAAATCCAGGCCTCACTGGCTGGTGCGTCTGTGCCCAGCTCAAGATTGGATAGGCACTTCTAAAGATGACACTGCATCTCCTGAAGTCACTTGAAATGTAGCTTAAACCATTTTTCATTGGGAAAGAGAGGAATAAATGAAACCATAACTGTTTGCATTCCTTTCCAAACAGATGATTCTATAAGATTGCACATAAGATGTTTTAATCAGGAAGCTGTGCTGGTGGTCCTATTTACTGTGAGACCTCAGTGCCTGCCTCTGGGGAAACTTCTGCTGATCTTTTCTTGAGGAAAAGTGTGGCTGACATCGATGATTTCTATGGAGCTTTCAAGCCCTGATAGAAAAAGGTTCTGTGGAATTAGAAAACTGGGACAGTGGCATTTTTGACTTTGTGAAGGGAACCCAGACACAGAAAGTGACACTTCTGAGCCCAATGTCAGCAGGTACTTTAGTATGGCCATCCAGATTGGCAGTTTCAGAGAGCTGCCTACCATCAGGAGCACTTTGTGGTTGACACTGGCAGATTACCAAAGTGACGTGCAGCAGATCCATCAGGTCTTTGCCTAATGACCTGACTTCCTCTGCAGGAATCAGCAGGACTTTTTTTGCAAAGTTTCTACTTTAACAAATTATTTCACACTCAGAACAAGTTGAAAAGGAGAGTTAGGAGAAAAGATTAAAAGTAATGAAATTTTCAATCAAGATAAGCTCACAAACTATTTTATATGTCTTTGAATGAAAGAAAATGCACTGCCAATTAAGAAATAAGATATATGTGTTGCTTCAAACACAGCTCATCTTTCGTTCTAATATCAGCTTCCACTCCACTGGGCTTTCACAAATTAAAAAAGAAAAGAAATGAAACATCACTCTTGCTGAGGTACTGATACTGTGTGTGTGTGTGTGTGTGTGTGTGTGTGTTTAAAATGCCAACCAGCAGTGACCATTTGGAAGTAAGCATGACCTTCTGAGATTGTAAGACCTTGAAGAACAGAATCTTTACAAAACTGCTATTAAAAAAAGTAAGAAACAAGCATTTAAATTGTGTTGCCATTAAATGACCTAAGATTTGATCCAGTTTAACTCCTTTTATTTAAAAATATAAAAACATGAGATCCAGAAAGGGAAAGAGACTTCTGTAAAGTAACGGTGAAAGAGCTGTTGGGAGACAATTCTCCATGGGTCTTTTGCGTGTCTGCACATCTTAGGAGAAAAAACATTAACTGTCTTCAATTTGTACTATCATTTCAAGGATGTTTGTTCAGCAAATGGCCTTGGAAGAGAGAGATAGTATCTCCTCTGGAGGAAAGAACAGACATGCTTGCTCCTTGTTATAAAAGCTTTGGGTTTCCTCAGCTTAGGTTTCTTCTCCTGTAATACAAGGTACCTTATGTGCATGCAGCCAGGTGGTCCTCTCTGCACCTGCCCCTTGGGTCTCGGTGGACAAGAGAGACTGATGAAAATATGTGATGGTCATGCTGCTTGCTGTGCTGTGAGCCTTCCGGCATTTGTCTCTGGCCCAGGAGTCTCATGTTTTCTGCTAGTAGAAACTGGGGCAGACTAATTTGTCAGCTTGCAAGCAGAATAAAACCTCAGAGCCTTCACAATCATTAATGAAATTGAGGGCCTAAAGTAGGAGTTCTGATTCATAATGCAGCGCTGTGGTGATCGCTATTTGATAAGTGGTTTGCAAAACGGTGCATTTCCTGAAGAATATTTACTAAAAGAGTGAAAGACACACCCCATATACACATACAGAGCAAAGTTACAGCCTCAAACAGAACACAGATTCCCTGATTCCAGTGAGACATTAGGACAGTTTTGAGCTCATCCTAATGCCTTAGATTGAAAACCGAAAGAGAAATTGATCCAGGCCAAGCGACTGGTAATGCTTTTGGGATTTTCTGCTTGGAATTGAAAATTAGCAGCCTGTGTTACTCCTCCGCACCCACGGCATGGCTATACCTGACTTTATTTCTATGAAGAATGTCTGTGGTTTATTTCTCCTTTCTCCATTCTTCCACCAAGGGCTCATTCTCCTATATTTTCAAATCTAATTCTTTCAAAGTCATTTTTTGCTTGTAAGGACATATTTCTGTCCCATTCTTCCACCCAGCAGTGTTTATTCTGGAGTTTTCATGTTGTCATTGTTGACCCCAGCGCTGCCGCCACCACATTGCTGACACTGGATAAGAAGGCTTCTCTTGCTATCTACTCTCCCGAGCATGTCTGTCATAAATCCCGTGGACTTCATCTGCCTTTTATCCTGTGACTTGCTGCTTGGTATTCAGAGCAGGAGAATGGATGTCTTTCTATTTCACCACCTTCAGCACTGTTCAAACAGGAACACACGCTTTTATCAACACACTCCACAGCTGGCCTCCACGCTGTCATCTCACCCATGAGCAGGAGGTTTAAGCCAGGAGATCTGACTCTTAAGAGAACAAGGAAATCAGAGCTGCCAGGCTGAGAAAAACAAGAGCTCTTGAGGTGATTGCAAAGATCTTCTAGGAATAATGAGGGAAGATTGGATTGTGCACAGGCTACTACTCCTTGGCATTTGACAAACATCGTAGTCAGGGAGCACACACCAGCCCAGGGTAATAAACACTTCAGCCGCAGTTTCGAGAACAGGCCCATAATTCAGGCTCTCAGACCCAAAAGCAAAATCATACTGACAATCATTAGTTTGAGAATTTCTTCCAACTTTTCAAATCCATTTTCAAACAAGAGCACATTTTTTATTTTTCTGTCTCCCCTGACTCTCTTAGGAGCCATAAATATTTAATAAACAGAAAGAAAACTAAGGATTGCAGACGATTTAGGGTGTGGTCACAGATGCCTCAAAATGCATCTTTTACATAAGCCAGAAATGTTCCATGGAAAGAAAAGGTAGTTACTTTTTATATGTGGTAGTAATCTTTTTAATTTTACGTGTGACTTTTCTCTCCAAAAGGATTATCCATTCTTTTTGGTGAGAAAAGTGCTATATAAGTATTTTTAAAACCTTCCTGCTATCTTCTTTTGCAAAAGGGAAGCTCAAGAGACAATGTTAGCCTGGAAAATACTGTAGGATACAATTCAGTGTCTTCCAGGGTTGCCCTGACAAAGTCCATTGAGGGACACTTTGCCTGCTCCTCAAGGCCACTCCCACCCTCTTTTGTACCTGATAGATGGAAACTTCTTGGGGAAAGCAAGGCAATATGACCCCCCAGGGGTTGCACACAGCAATGACACAGATCTCCTGGAGCTGCAGATTCTCCTATTGGGACTGGATCCTCTGAGATTCTCAGTACATGCTGACGGCCGCAGCTGCCCAGACCTTGCAGGAAGCGGACCATACTCCACAGGGCCACAGTCATTGGAGTACATTTTTTCTGCTTCCAGTTATAACACTGTCCCATCAGGATCATCTCTCCATATGGATATTGATGCTTACCTAGGAGGTCTTGCCCTTCCCACACCTGCCCCCCACCAACGACCAAGGCAAGTATATTAGAATTTCAGGAATTAGAATTTTTTCACTATCCGTCTTCCTATCTTCCACCATCAACACAAACACACACACACACACACACACACAAACACACCCCATGTGCGATTGAATTGCAGCCATTTCTGAGGATGAAGCTGAAGTTATTCAGAACCCTGCCGGATAGACTACGCTTGGGATTTATGGCCTCTCTCCCTCACCCTTCCTGATTAAAACATCTTATGTGCAATCTTATAGAATCATCTGTTTGGAAAGGAATGCAAACAGTTATGGTTTCATTTATTCCTCTCTTTCCCAATGAAAAATGGTTTAAGTTACATTCCAAGTGACTTCAGGAGATGCAGTGTCATCTTTAGAAGTGCCTTAAAGAAAGTGGATGATGTTAGAGTTATCTACTTTGTTGGAGCACTTGGACTGGAGTGCTAATGTGTCAAAAATAATGCTATAGGAATGTGCAATCTCTAAAAAATTAATCGCTAAGGCATGGTCTGCCATTTCAAGCTTAAAATTTCTCAGTTATATGCCTAAGGTATCCAGTAACATGGAATAGTATCAAACAAATTTTATAATGAAGAAATCCTCCCTTGGTTTAACCCGACCTCTTCTGCCACCTAACCCCATTTCTCCTGTTCTACACCTAATAGCAATAGAGAATGATTAGCCTCCATCTCTTCTTATAAGTCATTTTGATGTGGGACTTTTTCTCTCTGTGTAGTTCCAGTTCTTTCTTTGTTCACCAGCATGGGTAAGCTCCAGGCCTGGTATTCACCACCTGGGTGCATTTGACAGAGACTGACAACACTTCTGGTGTTAGTGGGGTAGGGAGGAGTTCATCACAAAAAGAAACTCTGTGTTGGGGCCTTTAGATTTGATTCACAGGCAAGGGATATGGGATTTCAACAGGAAGTCCGAGAACCATTCCATAAAATGGTTCCTTGGGTAAGTTATTCACAATTAGTTCCCACACTGTGTGCACATAAGGCATCCCTGTGAACTGCTCTGCCTCTGCTTTAATCCTCCTTGCATGCATGACTACTGACAGAAATCAATAATGCAATTAAGCCGAGTAAGGGCACCTCCCCTCCAACCCTGGCTGCAATCATAGAACTTTTTTGATTAGCTACTTTTTCTTCTTGATTCCTCCTTTCTCAAAATATGCTCATGTATAATGATGATTAAAGGGCTCTATCCAGGCTGGCCTTCTGCCTGCCTCTCCAGTAGCCATGTGTTACATTGGACTACCTTTCTTTTTTCTTATAGTTTACCTTTAAGATCCAGTTCAGTGATTATTCTTTGCATCATGTTATTTTCCCAATTCACAATATTTTGCTTAAGAGCCTCTATTGGTGGAGGACTCCTCAGCTCCTTATGGTGTGTTCTCACTATAATCATAGAATGCTCCTGTATGCTGAGTCGAATTTAGTCTTCCCTATATCTAATAGATATTGATTCTGATTCTGCTCTTTTAGTTTGATAGGTATGTTTGTTTATTAGTTTTGGAACCAATATCACAACTTTCTATTGATTATGGCTCAATTTCTTCCATTAAATTCAGCTAACCTTGCATCTCAGAGGATTACAATCAACCATCACATAAATTAGTTCTTTCATTTCTCCCCCGTCCATGTCATTTGCAAGTTTGTTCAACATAAAGTCATGGATATTTTGTCATGGATAAAAATGCTGATCAGAGCAAGGCTGAGACTGATTTTCAGGGCAGATTTGGAGTTGTTCAGCATTGCTGGAACCCAGTGGGAATGAATGTTCATTATACACAGATGGCTGACATGAGAGTTAAAGAAATATGCTAATCGTGGTGGTATGGCAGCATCTGGGAAGGTGGCACTTCTGAGCTAGTGAGTGTAGAATGATGGAAGAAAGTCCCCCTTTCTATTATTTCAGAGGATGTTGAAGTGGAAAGCTTTTTAAGACCAGCAGCACAACAACTTAACTCTAGAAGATATCTTAAGGTTCTTAGAACCATGTCAACATAACTGAAACCCAGTACCTCTCCGAGTATACTTACAGGGTGGCAATACAAATTCCTTGCAAAAAAGAAATCAGCAAAAATTTTGGGAAACACTGCCTTAGGCAAAGTTAAACAGATTTCCTTTATTGATAGACTTCTTAAAGGTTTCAATATCAGTTTTGCCATGTAATTTCTTAAAAGTGTACAAATTATGCCAGATTTCTTAAACATATTTGCTGCAAGGACACATTTTTTTCTTGGAGCAACTTGCAGGGTTATTCTCTGAGGAAGTGCTGTCAGCCAGAGTGAGACTAGAACAAGGCAGGGAGACACCCGTACTTGCAGAACCAGAGAGTGGCATCTCCTACAGCTGCACATTCTGAGTGCTTTGTTTGCCCCATGCTAGTGCTGACCCCGGCTCTAGGCTGCAGGTGGTGGCTCAAGCTAGCCATGGAGAGGAGTCCAGGTTTACACATAAGGCCACGCCACCAGGTGCCTGTGAAACGAGTTAGGTACTCAAACATTTCTTGAAAAAATAATTTCAAAATAAAATGAAGAGGTTATTGTGCCTATCAGCATCAGGGAACAACAGGGTCTCATTGAGCAGACATGGCTCACTGGTCACCAGTGCCAGGGACAGAATCCCACTACATGCAACACAGCTCACCACTATGCCACCCATCAGGGGTAGGAGTCTGGACACTTCTTTTTTTTTTTTTTTTTTTTTTTTTTTTTTNATTTTGCAAATATTTTCTCCCACTCTGTTGGTTGTCTTTTAGCTCTGTTAATTGTTTCTTTTTTTTTTTCCTTTTTGTCTTTTTTCGTGACCGGCAACGGATCGCAACCCTCAGTGTCGCGCCCGTACCGGACCGGCAACGGGATCGCAACCCTCAGTGTTGCACCCATACCTCGCTCAGCCAGTGAGTGGCCGGTCTGTATGTGGGATCCGAACCCTCGGCGGGAGCGCCGCCGCGCTCCCAAGCAGCGCACTGTAGCAGTGCGCTGCCGGGCCGGCCGAGTCTGGACACTTCTGCCCATTGCATCTTGGTATCGGAGTCGCCAAGGAAAACGCAACACAGTCAAGTGCTGGATGGAACAACCCTTTACTTACAAGTGAAGGGGCAAGATCAGCTTCAACAGTGTGTCAGTCCCCCATGGCCAGCGGGTTGCTGCCCCCATCTCTTGCAGCCAACACCGGGCAATTTGCCTATACGCACCCTTCTCCTGCTGCAGTAGAAAGGCCCAGACTCCTGCCCCATGGAGTCTGGAATATGGAAAGCTGGAGGAGGGGGTCACACTTGAGGGCTATTGACATACACACTTAAGCAGAACAAAGCAATACTCATTGCATCTAAAACAGGGAGAGATATTACAGAAGTGTTACAGGCCCAAGGCCCATCTTGTGTGGCTGAGTGAGTTGAAAGACTGCACAGGAGACTGCCTTTCCCAACAGATATCAATAGAGTTGTTTTGTGACTGAGTCCTTGTAATTCACACTCTGTGGTGTGCATTTGCACATATGTATACACACACACACACACACACACACACGCACGCACACACACACTGGAATATCAGACGGCAGGCTTTCCCTGGTCCAGCAGGGCCAAGGTGACTCTTCCTAACTAAACACAGATGCACCTAAAAGCAAAGTAGCTCCTGTCCTCAAGGCCCTCGTTTCAGAGCAGGACTTGTGAAACTATTAGAACCCCAGGTTCAAGTTGGGAGGCCACTGTCTCCTCCTACAGCCCGTGCCCTTCACTTCTCCTTTACACTCATGGAAGGTAAATCCTCACCAGGTGCTGCTCGGGACCAGGAGACTCTGTGTCTAGGAGAAGCCTACCTCAACACCTCCCCACCACTCCTACCCCAGGTGACCTCTCCACTTCTTCTCTTTCTTCCACCACTAGTGGAAATATTTTCCAGAGAATTAAACTTCACAGCCTAAGACAAGGTGCAAAAATGACACTCCATGTTCACTCTCTCATGGTTGAAAGTTTCTTCTGCACCCCTATTTTTCATCCCTTACTCCTTCTGATCTGCCTCCCTCCCCCATACCCACCTGCCAATTTTTTTAGCTGAATTGACTTGTCTTGCCATTCCCAAGGAGCCCATTCCACCTTTCCAAGTGGATGTTGTGAGTAGCAACAGTGTTGGATGTGTGTGTATCCATAGTATATCCTCTCCTGTTTGAAAGGTACATGTGATTAACGTGTAGATGTGTATTCTTAGAAAGTTGCAAATGACTTTTTCCTGGCTAGAGTGCTGCATTTTCCTGGGCACCGCGTAAAATTCCTTGATTCTCTATTTTAAGCACGGTATTGGGAAAAGGGCTTTTCAAGTTTTCATGGGTAATTGAGAAAAAAAAACAGCTCCTTCTGGGAATCACTATTGGAGTATTTATTGCCATTCCGACCCTATGGTACCACCTGTTACACAACAAGTGGGGAGTGTGCTCTCTGTACTCTGAGTGTCAGCAATCAGGCTGAGAGCCCTTGAATTCCATGCAAATGGGTGAGATAAAAAAATTGCATATGATAAAACACTCAATGGGATGCTACCATGAAGCCCAAAATTAACCCTAGTCTTCTTCTCAAAAGACTCAGCAGAAACAAACTCAAGGCAGAAATCCTGGCTAGTGAAAAGAACTATACATGTGTTCCCAAGATAAGAATAATAGAAATTAAAAAATTTTATTCAAATAATTTATTTGGGACAAAATAGCACTGAGATGGACATTTTCAGCCTTTGTTTTTGCCTTTTCAGGATACCACTGAAATACCCAAGATGCTGGAGAGAAAAGGGACCAGTGATCAAGACTGGAACATTCTGAACAAGCCTCATTAAACTGAGTTGAAAATGTGTCCCACAGATTCCTAGAGTGAGAGTGTTTGGGTGAAGTCCTTACTGGACTCAGCCCAATGAAATTCATCGACGACTTCTTGCTTAAACTTACCAGAAATGAATAGTCTTGACATTTGGTGTTTTTTACCAGTGCCAGCTCTGGTTCTGGCCAATGTCTTGTTGGATGTTTAGTAGAAGTGGCTAGAATATAAATATTACTCAATTAACTCTGAAAGCACCTAATATAACTCCCAACAAAAGAGATACACTGTAGGGACAGAAGATCACTTGGCTGGAAATCTAAATATTAGAAACATTTGTATAGAGGAAGCATCACGGGTGTGGAATCCAACAGTCTAGTCCATGATGTCAAAATTCCTTAATTGTTATAAGGTGAACTGGGAGATTTAGGGCTACTTCACATTACGAACATTTCATAAATTTTGTGTTACAAAACACAGATGTAGCAAAAGCAAACAGATGTCACTGGTAGAACTTTTCAAAAATGATCATTCACTTTCTTGGTTTCTGTAGATCAAACTGCTGCATTAACTACATCAATAAGCATTTTTTTTCTAATTGCAGAGTGATCTGTTGATATTTAAGACAATGTGTTTATTTGATAAATTTAGATATTCTGATTAAAGATTTCCAGTTATATTAATTTGTTTACATAGCTAAATATTTAAGATTTATACAATATATTTTCTCTCAATTTTCAGAAATGTCAATCACAAATGCTGAAAATGATCAGCCTTTAATTCTTAGTTAATTTACATGATTTATTTATATTTAACATGTATTTATAAGATACATACACTTTAAATTTCATATAGATTTTATTACATTTCATATCCCATATTCTAGACTATACATGCCCTCCAAAATCCTTATTTTTTTCACCTTGCCTTCTGTGGCCTTTATATCTAGACTTTAGAAATATCATTAATCTGGTAATAGTTAGGGTCGGAGACTTACCAGAAATTTTAGTCAGGTCCCAGGAGAAAACAGATGGCACACTCAAAATGGGTAATTTTCAGAGAGCTTAATAAAGAGACTATTTAATGAAGATACGTGCGAGGTATAGGGAAACCACAAAAGATAGTGCAGCATTCTAGGGCGGGTACCATCTGGAAGCCCTTACCTCTCTAGACCCACAGTGGTGAGGGGAGCATACAGTCATGGGATGCAAAGAGACAGAAAACGTGCTCAAGGAATGATCCATGTGCTCAAGACTTGCAGCAAGCCAATGCAACTCTCAGACAGACAGCCAAATGAATAAATGACTAGTTTCATTCTCTTTGCCCCTCCAGTCACTGTCCAGTGCTCTTCATTGACAAATCCAATGGTGAGCTAAAGTTGTTGTGGTGCATACAGGTCAACCTCCCAGGTTATAGCATAGGGTGGCATAGGGTGAAGAGTAATCTAGAAACATAAAAAAAGAAGCTGCCTAGCACATCAAGCAAATAATCTTCTATAGTGTGATCTTGAACTTTTTGTTGCTAAATACTTAGCTAAACATTGTTTGATATTTCTTGAAGGGTTGACAGTTAATCCATTCCTCCTGATCAGAGTTCCTTATCTGTATACATGCATCAAAATCCCACAGTGAGCTTTGTCAAACCTCCACTCCAGACCTATTCAATCAGACTTCTCATTTGGGCCCCAGGCTTATACAGTTTAGGTTTCTTAGGGAAGTTCTGATATACATCTCAATTAAGCATAGTTGATTTGGACCTTTTTAACATATATTCTTGGATTAAGTCTGTTCATAAAAGAGATCTGCTTACAGATACAATATTTTGAACATCTTTCCTTCCTCCTCTTTTCCTACCCACCACCCCCTGTCTCCCAAAATTGCTTCTACTGTCTTATGCTTTAGTACTTGAGAGACAATATAAAAAACAGCCTATGAAAAACTTTTGTTGGTTTTACTGTAAAGATATTATAGAAAACATTGCTCAATAGTATCTTCTTTAAATGACCCATGTAAAAATGTCTTTTTCTTGAGCTGCTAGTTTATTTTTATCATAGATCTTGTGAATCATAGTGATGATTGCACATCATTTTTGTTATTTAGTAAAAATTCTTAGAACTAAATTTTGGTCCAATTTAGCTGTGCCTATCTACTTTTTTCTAAACATCTTTATAACATTCGTTTCACTTAAATATAATTGATTTTTATCTTTAGCTGGTGTAGTCTGCCTGAAATTCAATTAAGTGCAATTAATTTAATTTAATCAATTAAAATATGGAAAAATAGCAACATTCAATAAAGAGAGGACAGAAATATTCTGCTTTCCATTCTTCTTAAGGTTGGTTTGTATACACTAACCCTTAATTACTAAAAATAATTTACATTTTTTTCTTTGAATTTTCCTGTTTATATTCTATTGTGCTCTAATAATCATATATATATATATATATTTTTTTTTTTAGCTTTGGTGGCTGGCTGATACAGTGATCAATCGCTGGACCTTGGTGGTATCAGCACCATGCCCTAACCACCTGAGCTAACTGACCAGCCTATAATAATCATATTCTTGATGTGTACAGTTAGAATATACAAATCACCTTTCTGTCTATTATCACATTTGACCATTATGACTTCTGCAATATGAAGAGTAGTTATTATCTTGATGATACAGAACAAGTATCATGTTAACATGCCTATATGAAATATTAGGGAATGTTAATTTCCTTCTTATTTCCCTGTTATAGACATGAAATTTCAATTATTTTTATTCTACAAACTTTCAACCAGACTTAATGACAAGAAACAGAAATCATCTTCTATTTTCATGTTGTTGTATTTCCCTTCTGGTCCTACACAACTTTGGTTAGAAATATTTTTTAAAATTAATTAATAAAGTAGAACAGACTAAGGCCCTTGTTGGCTGTGCATAGATTTACTAACAAAGCCTTTTCAAGGTAGGTAGAAAATCATGTCAATATTTTCTGCACAATCTCCTACTGCCCAAAGCAAGTCACTATAAGGAGATATTTGATATATCAAATATTATGCACAAAAAATTTGGACAAGTGTTTCTAAGGACAAATATATTCTAAACTGAAGTCACTGTAAGGTCAATCCTAGAAATAAAATTAATTGGTTAATGGACACAAAGAATGAATGCATTTTGTCATGATGAATATGTTAATTATCCTGATTTGATTATCACGCATTGTACACAGTGATTGATATTAAACTCTGTACCCCATAAATATGTATAATCAGTTATGTTTAAAAAACAACAAAAAAAATTCTAAACATTAAGAGAAGAATGTCAACCTTGTAAATTACCCATTGTAAGGCACGGAAACAGAAACCTTTTTAAAGAATGCCTGAATATATAAAAGAATACAGTCAGTATTCTAAAGTTGCTACCAAAAGTAAAGCTGCATATATTTTGAATATTTAAAATCACAACTGGTCAAAGAACAACAACTGAAACAACTTAAAGAATTTGTAGAATTAGAGCTTTGTTTCAAAAATTCATTCCATAATACTAAACTAAGTCAACTATTTTACTATCAACCAAATGTTAGACATTAGTTTACTTGCAGTACATAACTTAGACGTGTAAAAAAGCATTTAGTTTCATGTATGATTTGGGGATATTTCAGCAACCCTCGGTGTCACGCCCGTACCGGGGACTGGCAACGGGATTGCAACCCTCAGTGTTGTGCCCGCACCACGCTCAGCCAGGGAGCGGGAACCGGTCTCCACATGGGATCTGAACCCTCGGCGGGAGTGCTGCCGTGCTCCCAAGCGGCGCACTCTCCAGTGCGCCACCAGGCCGGCCCTTGATAGTCAACTCTTTACCACACAAATATGTATAATCAATTATGTTTCAATAAAAATATAATAAAATAAAAACTTTTCAGGAAAAGAACAAAAGAACACACAATATTTTATAATATATATTACTGAGCTATTGATCAGCTACTGAGTCTTGGGGCTAATACACTGTGAGTTAGTAAGAGAATAGGTAATAATTCAGAGGGAGGAAGTTAGCTAATTTTCAGAGAGTTTGTTTCTTGGCAGGCAAATTGCTGATGGTAATTTTTTCAGGTGATCTCCTTCATGCTTGCCTTCTGCCTCTTTGTGTTAGATGAAACCAAGTCAGAACATGACATTGGTCAAAGTTATTAATGAGCTTTTGCTTATGGGAATTATCCATTTTGTTTAAGACATCCTCTGGCTGGTACTACATACTTATTTGTAGCAGTCAATGATTTTTGATCAGTGTTATCTCAATGAGACTCATTAATTCATCTTACAAGGGGAAGAAGCTAAACTGAATCAAATTAGAAGCACAATAAGACATCAGCTGTTCAGATTAAGATGGAGTAGCAAGGCTAAATTAACAAAAATGTCAATTATAAGTGTTTTCAAAGAGAAATTTATTGCTATGGGAGAATGGAATCTATTTGTCCCTTTAACCAAGGGCAGACTGGGCTAAATGCGTTTTAAGGAAATGTTGATAATTAGAATTGATATGATTCTTAGAATACACATGGTGCTCTTAAAATATTCAAAAATAGTTTGAACTTTTGAGAAATTTAAATATACCCCTTTCACATTTTTGCATTATTTATTTGCTTACCTTTTAAATATACATTTTATTTATTTTTTCAATTTGAACATTTGATTGTAAATATTTATGGGTAAAGAGTTATATTGTAGTACATGTATACAATGTGTAGTGTATCAGAGTAGTTAACAAATTCATCATCACAAAAATTGATTGATTCTTTGCAATGTGAACATTTAAACTTCTCTTTTCTAGCCATATGACAACATATAATAAATAATTGTTAATTAGAAATGCCTAGCACTAGTGTACACCAATTATTTTTCCCATCTAGCTGTAATTTTGTGTCCATTAATCAATCTCTCACTATTCCCCCTCTTCCCTTTCCTTTCCAGCCTCTGCCTCAGTTCTACTCACTACTTCTAAGAGTTCAACTAATTATTACTATTTTTGTAGCACCCACATATAAGTGAGAACATGCAGTATTCTTCTTTTGTGCCTGGCTTATTTCATTAAACATAATTTTCTCCAAGCTCATTCATGTTGCTGTGAATAGCAGAATTTCATTCTTTTTTATGGCTGAGTAGTATTCTATTGTGTAATATACCACATTTTCTTTACCCAATCATCCATTGATGGACATTTAGATTGGTTCCAAATCTTGGCTGTCGTGAATAGAGCTGCAGTAAACATGGGAGTTCAGGTATCCCTTCGACATAGTGATTTCCATTCCTTTGGGCATATAACCAGTAGTGGTTTTGCTGGATCATATGGCAGTTCTATCTGTAGTGGTTTGAGAAACCTCCATATTGTTTTCCATAATAGTTGTACTAATTTACATTCAATGTATAAGGGTTCTCCTTTCTTTACATCCTCACCAGCATTTGTTATTTTCTGTCTTTTTTGGTAATAGCCAATTTAACTGGGGTAAGATAATATCTCTTGGTTTTGATTACCAGTTCTCTGATGATTAGTGACATAGAGAATTTTTCATATATCTGTTGCCAATTGGTATGTCTTCTTTTGAGAAAGATCTATGCAGCTCTTTTGCCCATTTTCTATACATTATTTGTTTTTTCACTTTTGGATTGTTTCAGTTTCTCATATACTCTGGATATTAATTCCTTGTTGCATGCATAGTTCACAAGTATTTTCTTCCATTCTGCAGGTTGTCTCTGCTCTGTTGATTGTTTCACTTGCTGTGAAGAAGCTTTTTAGTTTGATATAATCCCATTTCTTTATTTTTGCTTTTGTTGCCTGTGCTTTTGGGGTCTTATTCATAAAATCTTTACCCAATCCTATGTCCTGAACTGTTTCCCATGTGTGTTCTTCTAGAAGTTTTATAGTTTCTGATCTTACTTTTAAGTCTTTAATTCATCTTTAATTGATTGGGGTATGTGGTAAGAGATAGTGGTCTAATTTAATTCTTCTGCACATGCATATCCAGTTTCACCAGCACCATTTATTGAAAAGGCTGTCCTTTCCCCAGTGTACGTTCTTGGTGCCTTTGTCAAAGATCAGTAAGCTATGACTATGTGGATTTATTTCTGGGCTCTTGTGTCTGTTTTCATGTCAGTACCATGCTGTTTTAGTTGTTATAGCTTTGTTGTATGTTTTGAGCTCAAGTAGTGTAATGTCTCCAACTTTATTCTTTTTGCTCAGAATTGCTTTAGCTATTCAGGGTCATTTGTGCTTCAATAGGAATTTTATAATTCTTTTTTATGTTTCTGTGAAGAAAGTCATTGGTATTTTGTTAGGGATTTTAGTAAATCTGTAGATTGCTTGGATAGTATGGTTATTTCAACAAAATTACTTCTTCCAATCCATGAACATGGAATGTCTTTCCATTTTTTTGTGTCCTCTTCAATTTCTTTCATCAGTGTTTCCTAATTTTCATTGTAGAAATCTGTCACCTTCTTGGTTAAATTTATTTCTAGGTATTTTATTTTTTTGGTAGCTATTATAAATGGATTTGCTTTCTAGATTTATTTTTTTTGCTAGTTAGTTGTTGATGTATAGAAATGCTACTGATTTTTGTGTATTGATTTCGTATCCTATAACTTTACTGAATTTGTTTATCAGTTCTCCAGGTTTTTTGCTGGAATATTTTGTTTTTTCTATATATGAGATCATGTCATCTACAGAGACAATTTGACTTCCTTTTTTCCAATTTGGATGCCCTTTATTTCTTTCTCTTGCCTAACAGCTCTGGCTAGACCTTCTGTTACTATGTTAAATAGAAGTGGTAAGAGTGGGCATCCTTGTCTTGTTCTTGTTCTTGAGGGAAAAGCTGAAAATATTCAGGATGATGGTAGCTGTGTGTTTGTAATATATGACCTTATTGTGTTGAGATACTTTTTTCTATATCTAATTTGTTGAGAGTTTTTAATCATGAAGGAATGTTGAATTTTACCAAATGCTTCTTCTGCATCTTTGAGATGATCATATGGTTTTTGTTCTTCATTTTGTTGATGTTGAGTGCTACAGGTCAAATGTGTCCCTCCATAATTCATGTGTTGGATACTTAATCCCCATGATAACAGGTTAAGAGAGTGGAATATCTTATTATAGTAATTGAAGGTGGGGTCTTTAAGAGGTGATTAGATTGTGAGGACCATGCTCTAGTGAATGGATTGAGCCATTCATGAAGCAATGGGTTGATGGTTTAGTGGTCATAATGGGTATGTTTTTGATGGCTTTATAAGGAAAGCAAGTGAGCAGATAGCCCCCTGGCTCAGCTCATTCTTGCCATGTGACATCCAATGTCTCCATGTGATTCTGCCAAGAAGAATGCCCTCAGAAGGTGCATTCCCTGGACCTTGAACTTCCCAGACTATAGAACTGTAGGAAATAAATTCCATTTCTTTTAAATTACCCAGTTTCAGGGCCGAGCCCATGGTGCACTCGGGAGAGTGCGGCGCTGGGAGCACAGCAGCGCTCCCACCGCAGGTTTGGATCCTATATAGGGATGACCGGTGCGCTCACAGTGCTCACTGGCTGAACGCAGTGCAGCCGGTCTCAAAAAGGACAAATAAATAAATAAATAAATTACCCAGTTTCAGGTATTCCAAAATAAGCAACAGGAAACAGACATGGTGTATCACATTTATTGATTTGCATATGTTGAACTATCCTTGAATCCCTGTGATAAATCCCACTTGATCATGGCGTATAATCTTTTTGTCATGTTATTAAATTCTGCTTGCTAGTATTTTGTTGAGAATTTTTACACCTATGTCCATCAGTGATACTGGCCTGTAGTTTTCTTTTTTTGTTGTGTCCTTGTCTTATCAGGGTGATGCTAGCCTCATAGAATGAGTTTAAGAGAATATCCTCTGCTTCAATATTTTGGAATAGTTTGAGGAAAATTGGTATTAATTCTTCTTTAAAAGTTTGGTAGAATTCAACAGTGAAGTCATCTGGTCCTGGGCTTTTCTTTGTTGGGAGGCTACTGATTACTGATTAAATCCCATTGTTCATTGATGGCCCATTCAGAATTTTCCACTATCTGCTCCAAATACTGCAAGTTCTCCCCTAGCAGGATGTAGAACTTCCAGTTTTAATGATCCATCCTGCTTTCTGCTCCACAGAAGAGGTGGTTGCGGTGAGGGAAGCAGGGGGAGGGTGTAAAGATGGGAATGATCACTAGTTATAATGCCAGGGACTTCTGTTCTTACAAATATAGAGAGTTTCTTAAATACATGTATCTCAATTTGTGATATGTCTTTTGGTCAGTTTTCAGAATCTTTTTATAATAATTTTTCTTATTTTTTACTTCATAGATTGCAACTGCATATATTTATGGGGTACAATCTGATGTTTCAATACATGTATATTTTGCATAATGATCAACTCATTACAGTTAACATATTCATCACCTCATGAATTGATAATTTCATTGTGGTGAAAACATTCAAAGCCTCTCTTTTACCTATTTTGTAATATACAATACCTCACTGTTAACCATTGTCACCCTACCGTGCAACAGAACACCAAAACTTATTCCTATCTAATTACAACTTTGTATCCTTTGACCAACTTCTCCCCTTCTCTCTTTCCTCTTCCCTCCCCAGTCTCTCATAACTATTATTCTAATCTCTACTTCATATGAATTTTCTTTTTCTTTTTTTTTTTTGAGATTCCATGTATGAGTGAGATCATGCAGTATTTGTCTTTACGTGTCTGGCTTATTTCACTTAACATGATGTCCGCCAGGTCCATTTGCACGTCACTCCAGCTAAAATGGCTATTATCCAAAAGACAACAGAGGCAATTGTTGGCCAGGATGTGAAGAAAAGGGAACACTCACACACTTGCTGAGATTATAAATTAGCATGGGCATTATGGAAAACAGTATGGAGGTTCTTCAAAAAATTAAAACTAGAATGACCATACCCTCCAGCAATCCCACTTCTGGGTATATATCCAAAGGAAATGAAATCAGTATGTCAAAGAGATATCTGCACTCTCATGTTTACTGCAAGACTATTTACAGTCACCAAAATATGGAATCAACCTAAGTATCCACAAATGGATGAACATATAAAGAAATTGTGGTATATTCAAACAATGTAATACTATTCAGCCATGAAATAAAATGTAATCTTGTCATTTGAAATAATAGAATCTGTAATTAGTAATTTTGACAAATTTTTTCAGTTTTATTTTTGTTTTTTTTGAAAGACTTTTTCAACTTTCTCACTCAGCCATTCTGGAAGTCCTTTCTCCCAAACCTACAGAATCAGAAACTGCATGTTAACCACAGTTCCTTGTGGTTTGTATGCACAATAAAGTTTGAGAAGCAGTGATCTAGGTCATTTTCAAAAATTCTAGATTAAGAGGATTGAAATATGTACTGATACTTGAGATTCTCAACTTGGGTTAAGAAAAACTGAAAACACAGCTACTTGTTTCTAAAATGTTAAATAAAAAAGAGTAATTATTTTGTTCATATATTAGGAACAATATGCTATGCATATTACACCTACCCCAAATATATAAAAATAATAATTTATAGTTATTAGTAATAAGTGGACTACAGAGTAGTATAATCCTATTCCCATGGGCTAAAATGCATCAATCCATAGTCCAATGCAGTATTTTGAAAATGGAAACAATGGCTCTGTAAATATATGACTGCATTAAGAAATAAACTTATATACCAGATATTTACCTGCTCCATTAAAAACTTCTAATGATTTGATCTTTACAGTCTATCTTGAATCCGACCACTTCTCACCTGATAGGCAATATGGTATAACGAACCAAATTACTTTAAATTGAATCCTCTTTAGTCTTTCTAGCTTTGAGCAAGTTACTTAACTTATCTGTGTTTCAGGGTCCTCATTTATATAGTGGGGATACAAGCAGTTATAGAGATGCCATGAGGATTAAATGTTAGCATGCAAAAGGTTAAGAACAGGGCCTGGCTTAGAAACATTATATAGGTGTTTGATTTTATTACTGTCCAGTGTTACCACCCTAGTCTGAGCCTGCCTGCGTTTATTTATTTATTTATTTAATTTGCCTGAGCACGCTGTCTACCTCGGCTTTCTGCTTCCACTCTTGCTTTCCTTGGGGGTCTATTCTTCATCCTGCAGCGATAATGATCTTTAAAAATGTACATAAGTCCTTTTGCTTTCTTGTCACTGTGGTGTGTTAGAGCCGGCTGGCATGACATAGGAGAAGTGATGATGGTCATCATTTACTAACTCCACCTCCTGCAACTTCACATTCATCTGCTGAAATTGGCCATGGTAGGAGTATACACACCAAGGAAACTGGCAAATGTCACAATCACAAGTTTTTTTCTGAAAAGTCAGATTTTTAACATTTACGAGCATAGCACTGCCTACTGGATACTCTCCAAGGCTTCTCACAATCAATCTCAGCTCGAATAAAATCTAAAAGCCAAACATACTTTATCTAAAATAGCAGCCTGTGGCATTCTCTATCTCCCTACTCTTTATTTTTCTTTACAGAACTTAGAACTTTTTGATCGTATGTATGTAAACATTTACTTACTACTCATTAGAATGCAAGCATCATGAAATCAGCTACTTTATCTGTTTTTTTCACTGTCCAGTGTCTAGAAGAGTCCTTGTTACATGAGAGGTAACCAATAAATAATCATCAAATAAATGAATGAATGAGTGCTTCAGAATAAAAGTATAATTTTGTTCAACCTAGCAAAGTATAAGAATATTTCCCCTTCGTCTCAGCAACAGTGGGTATTAGCAAAGCTTTTAATGTTTCCGTGAGTGACAGCAAATGCTTAAATGGAGCTCACCATGTGCTGGGTACTGTCATAAGTGCTACATATACATAAATGCATTTCATCCTTGCAACAACCATTTTACAGATGAGAGAACAGAGAGGTTGAATAACTTTCCCAAGGACCATAGCGCTAGTAGGTGGTAAAATGGAGCTGCAAACCCCGAGTCCATGTTCTTAACCATTTTACTATCTAACTTCATAATTCTGTTAAAATGCTACCTATTATTATCTCATTTTGAATTGCTTCTATTACTAGGAAATACACACACACACACACACACACACACACACACTTTCCATGTATTTATTGACCATTAGCATATTTTAACATGAAATGCAACTTTGGGTTGAACCAACTGAATCAGAATTTCTGGGGTTAGTGCCTGGGTATCTTTGCATTTCTGATGTGTTCCCCAGTGGTATATTATTCTTGTGATGCTTTTTCCTCCATATACTAGTAAAATAATCACTTTATCAGGAATATGACAGACCTTAACCTTTCTTCATTTGGCAATATACATATTAAGTTTTGGTATCAGAGCTATCCTGGTTTTGTAAAAACTATCCAGGAGTATTCTCCTTCCTCTATATCCTGGATCAATTTAAATCGTAAAAAGATTTATTGTTACCAGTTTATAGGTTTTTAAAAATCTCTTGTGTTAATTTTAGTAACATGTATTTCTCTAAAGAAATTATCTTCCTTAAATTTTTAAAATATTGTTCCATATTTTTCTCAGTTTCCTCGGTATGTTTGGTTTTCAGTTAAAGCTCTAGCAAGTCTACCTAAAAGAGACTCGAGGATGCTAATCTTATGGGGCTATGGCAGGACATAGTGTCAGACTTGTATTGAAGCTCTGTTTGCACAGCATTTTATCTGAATTTGAGGAAACACGCATTGTCCATGTCAAACCTTAATATTGTAGAAATGTACGTGAGGTACATTTTCTTGTGCTCACAGTCTCCTTTCAAAGATATGGCGCCCCCTATAACTCCTAGATAGGATCTGGAAAGGAATACAATCCTACTCCCTTACAGCATTAAAAGAAAGAAGAACGATATTTCAAAGTCTATGAATCATGTGATGCCTGCCATTGTTTTTGCCCCCATAATCTAGGCTATGTGCCATAAATCTCCTTTTTATTCAGGAACAAATTGAGCCATATGTAAATTCTTTCCTGAATGAAGGATGCTTGTTTGATTAGCATAGATTGGCTCTTTGTGCTGTTAAAAAAGAAAAAAAAAAAAGCTTTTTTTTTTTACAGAGAAGATGTACAGAATATCTGAAAGACTCCTTTCAACCATTATTTATATGCAAATAAATATCTACAGTTATTCCTGCAAGACAGAAGGTGAAGAGTGCTAACAACCGTGGGGACATAAAACTTTCTGATGTGGGAAGTCTGGTGCAAAAAAGACTGAGTGGTGCTATTAAACAGATGTAATGAAAGTGCGAACCAAATTGCAGAGAGCAGAACACTTTATTCATCATAGAAGAGCAAATGATACATCTGATAAGGAGTCAATATCCAAAATATACAAGGAACTCAAACAACCCCCAAATAATCTGATTTTAAAAAATGGGTGAAGGGATGAATAGGTATTTCTCAAAAGACACACTAATGAACCACAGATATATGAAAAGTTGCTCAACATCACTAATCATCAGGGAAATGCAAATAGAAATAATCATCAGGGAAATGCATACAAAAACACCTGTTCAAATAGCTTCTATCAAAAAGACAAGCTAACAAGTGTTGACAAGAATGTGGGGGAATGGGAACCCTTGAAAATTGCTGGTGGGAATGTAAATTAGTATAGCCATTATGGAAAACAGTATGGAGGTTCCCCAAAAAAGTAAAAAGAAAACTACTACGATAGAAAAGTTAAAAATAGAACAACCAGCACCCCCATTTCTGGGTATATATCCTGAAAATAAAATGAAATCAGTATATTGAAGAGATGTCTGCAATCTCACGTTCATTGCAGCATTATTCACAATAACCAAGATATGGAGTCAATCTATGTGTCCATCAATGAATGAATGGATAAAGAAATTATGATATATATGTTCAACAAATACTACTCAACTTTAAAAAAGAAAGAAATCCTGCCATTTGCAACAATATGGCTGAACCTGGAGGATATTATGCTAAGTCAAATAAGTCATACACAGAAAGACAAATACTGCGATTTCACTTATGCGTAGGCTCTAAAAAAGTTGAACTCATAAAAGCAGAGAGTAGAATTATGGTTGCCAGGGGATGAGGGAAGGGTTAAATGTTGATCAAAGGGTACAAAGGTTTAGATATACAGGCTGAATAAGTTCTGGAGATCTAATGTACAGTATGGTATCTATAGCTAATAATACTATATTTTATACTTAAAATTTATGAAGAAAGTTGATGGTTAAGTACTCTCACTTTGTAGTAGGAAAAAAAAATCTATCAGAGGTGACAAATATGCTAATTAGCTTGAAAGTGTTAATCATTTTACAGTGAATATGTATATCAAAACATCACATTGTATACCTTAACTATGAGGGTATTTCGAAAAGTTCATGGCAGAATTTGTATTATTTTTTAATTCTATTTTTCCATGAACTTTTTGAAGTACTGTCGTATGTATAATTTTTACCTTTCAAATATCCTTCAATAAAGTGGGAAGAAAAAAATAGAATACTGAATATTTTAACCTCCACGGTGTTAGGTCACCAATCTTGCTTCTTAGGCTCCTGTATCATCCTTACTCTATTGTATGTTCATGAATGTCATGATGTTTTCTTGTGTCTTCCCAGAATTGTAAGACATGTGCTTTCTTTAATTTTAATATTTTAAGTAGAAAGCTCTTTGAAGTATGTACTTTGCCTCTGTTTCCACTGGAGTACAATGTGAGGATTGACCATACTATTCAACTTTTGATCTTCAGTGTGTATGAAAGGTGAAAAGAAAGAGTAAACCAAATAAGTGTTATCAGTTTTGTTTTTGTCGGCTTCAGGTTGTTATTACATGCATAATCTTATCTGCCTCATACTAAATTAACTCAGCCCATGATGACTGAAAATAACAGCACTTATAAGAGTATTTATCTCAGCTTTATTTATGATAAATGAAAAGTAGAAATGACCTACAAGGGTGTCCCCAAGCAGGAGGTTGTTTAGTTATATTATATCACAACAAGGTAATGAAATGCATCCATAAAAAATAGTGATATAGAAGATTATACAATAATAAAAAGATGCTCACAATATGTGACTAAGGTGCCATGTGAAGAAGCATTAGATTACATCGTATTCTTGTTTCAGTGATTATAAAAAATGTAAGAGAGAATGAGAGACTAGAAGGATAAATAGCAATGTGCTAAATTACCTCCAAGTGTTGGGATTGTGAGCTACGAGTTTATTTTTTGGTTTATATTTACCTATTTTTTAAATTTCTAACAACTTTTTTTTTAAAGAAGAGAAAAAAGTAAGGTTAAAAAATAGAGCCTGCCGTTTATATATGCATGAGAAAATAAACTGGTTGTTTTATTCATGGCATTTCTAATCCTTACAATAACCCAGCAAGGTAGACATTATCATCCTAACTTTATAGGTGAGAAAAAGACCCAGAAAAGCTTTGTGACTTGTCTCACAACATACAGATGGTAAGTGTTGCAGCTGTCAGCCCCACACGCTCTCCCTCATGGCCCTGATTGGAGTTCTTGTGTGCCTTCTGAATGGTTTTCTCTCCTCTTTTCATCAAACTGATGACATCATGTTCTCCTTCTGTCAGTCTTTAGCAGCCCCTTTCAGTTCACTGCCTCACCATCTCACTCACTCAGTAAGTTTTCACTGGACCCTGGCTGATCTACGTACACAAGACATGGAGCTATATTTGGATAATGTAGAGAGAAATTAAACATAATCCCAAGCCTC
The DNA here is from genome assembly GCF_000696425.1 of Galeopterus variegatus. Taxonomy (NCBI): domain Eukaryota; kingdom Metazoa; phylum Chordata; class Mammalia; order Dermoptera; family Cynocephalidae; genus Galeopterus; species Galeopterus variegatus. The sequence goes on along the minus strand of NW_007727596.1, from coordinate 42,337 downwards.
AGGGGTTTACCATAAATAGCAAAAGCACAGGTTACTAGTCAAACATAGATCTACACTGCAAAGTGCTCAGGGGATGAACCAAATGCTTTGAGTACAGGGTAAGGGGCTGGGTGTGTCATGAAGTAGGAATCAGATGACTTAGTTTATTTGAATTGTACTTAAAAGGAGACATATGCAGGCGTGACTCTCCCATGCCTGGGTCTCTGTGGTTGAGTAGGGACAACAGAGTATCCATGGATCTTAGACAATGCTTGACTTCCTCTAGCATGGTTGAATTTTTTGCTTAATAGCATCTTGCTATTGACACGTGCTACTGTAGTTTTGCTGTGTGGTCCTCCTGCTAATCTTTGCCTTTACTGGGGAGGAAGGGCTGCTTTACAACATAGTCTAACTCCATCATATGAAAGGGAGATAAATGTGTGGGTAGAAATGATCCCTAGTGAATTTGTGAATTTTTACTTTTTGAAATAAACACTTTTTATTATGAAGTTACTAAAAACAACAAAAGAAATTTTCATTTTAAACAGTCAAAATTATCTCTTGTACTCTAAAATGCAAACTTAATCCTTTAAAAGTCTTATAAGAGGTAATATAATTGTTTAGAACTTAATTAATACATATGGTAATACTCCTTTTGGATAATGCTACATTTGATATTTCCGTACAATTGTTATTCCTTTCCAGTCTTTACTTTTCTGATCATGCTAATACAATGAATCTCTAGAATGTCCACTCTATTTTCCATAGTTTGAGTTAATTTTGTAGAAATGCTTGGCAAATGCCCCTTTCCTATTGCTTATTTTCCTGTGAAAACAATCTTGATGAAAACGTACATCTTGCTGTGAAAGTGGCTGGTAAGGACTTGCACTTTGTACTCAGTCATTTCACCTTTTGCCAAGTGTAGCTTCAATGTAAAAGATGTTAATAAATTTGATAATTGTCGGATGTGTTTTCTGCTTGATGTGAAAGATATCTCTGTTGAGGAAATGCTAATGGTCAATCAGTAAGTATTGATTAAGGTCTCCAGTATGCCAAACTTTTAGCTTAAGAGGTCGATCTTGGCTGCAAAAGTTGAGGAAAACCCAATTTATTTAGAGCTAACGGTACCTTGTTATTGCTTTAGTATAACGTATTCTAGGAAACTGTCATAACCACATGTTAAGCAGTATTTTGTGTTTTTAAATTCCCTGACATATTTTTCTTTTTATCGTTTTCCTTTGGTTTCTAAAAAAATGTAAAACCATGATTTCGCTAGAATCTTGAATTGTGTTTAAGTGAACTACCTTTCTTACAATAGAAAATGGCCATTTTCCTTCATTTAGTGTTTATAGTATACAGACTGTTTACTGAAGTGATAGCCCTCAAAATGTTTCATCTGACAGAAGCCAAAATAATGCATGTTAGAAATAATATCAAAGAAACTGGGCACTTACATTTGGAATACATGATTCTGCAGCTCTGATGGCCATGTTAAGGAAGGATAGCATGCCACTGAATAGCGCAGGTGCTGGGGTCACACCTGGGTTCAAATCCTACTTCCATCACTACTGGCTAGGCACTTTGGGAAAATTAACCTCTCTAAGGCTCAGTTTTCTCATCAGTGAAATGGAGATTACAGTAATATTTCACTGTGATTGTGAAGATTAAATGACATGCACATATGTAATGCTTGTAGCCTACAGCCAGGCACATTGTCAGCAAGCTCAATAGAAGACAGCAAATAATGTTTTTTTATAAAGGAACTGTGTCATAGTTCCACCACTCTCTCTTGTTTCATCCTGCCTCTGTGCCGTGCTAGTCGCATGGTTTGGAGGATGTCACTTCACCTTATTGATCTTTAATGTTTTTTATTGGAAAGATGAGGATACCCCAAAACATTGCCTACCACTGTTTCTGGATTTACCTGCAAACTTTTATCAAATCTGAGTGAAAGGTGACTTTCTCAAAAAGGAGGGCACTTACCAAGAAGCTGGGAGCTGAGGCAGACATGGAGATGTGCTGCCCAGATCTCTCTCAAGCTGTTCAGCTGTGAGGAGTGTGGTTGCCTGACAGCTGAGGTCTTGGTATTCTTAGGGTGGCCCTGGACAGTGGCACAGCAAGATGGGAGTAGCCAAAGGCATCTCCTCAAGTGGCCCCCAGCTAATGAGTGAGTAAGCTGTGATGTGAAGGGTGGGTCATTTCTATACCCCTCTCCCCATGGAACCCCTCTAACAAGCAATCTTTGCTTAGAGATGCCCTGGGGCTTGTGGAGACCTCAGATTTGCCCCACACTCTGACAGCTCCCCTGCCCAATCCTGTTTCCACCGTTTTATTTTCCACAGGTATCATTCTCCAGTAAACCTTTCTCACACCTACCTCTTCTCAGTGTCCATGTCCTGGAGAACCCCACCTGAGACAGGAGCCAAGAGTAAAAAAATCAAGAGAATCCAACCACCATCAGGATTGGTCAGAGTGACCACGCAGACACTGAAACTCAGATGAGGTAAAGAGCATCAAGGTAACCCAAGTGGAGTTGCTCAGCACCGAGGCTCAGCCAAGGACAGGAGCCAAGAGTAAAAAAATCAAGAGAATCCAACCACCATCAGGATTGGTCAGAGTGATCACGCAGACACTGAAACTCAGATGAGGTAAAGAGCATCAAGGTAACCCAAGTGGAGTTGCTCAGCACCGAGGCTCAGCCAAGGCTGGTAGGAGTAGAGTGCAAAGGGCGGGAGTGGGGGAAGTCGCAGAGGGATTCCCCAGCTCCTTCTAGGGAGCATCAAAGTGCCTCGCTAATGTAAAAAGCACCCAAGGGTAAGCAATAGGGCTCCTTCCTGTAAAGGTACAGGTCCTGGCTAGGGCCTGCTGCCAACCCCAAAGCCGTTAGGGGCCACACCAGCATCTGGTCAGATTGCTCTCAGCCCTGTAATCAGCATCACATGCCAAAACTAGGACAGACATGTGACAGCAACACTGTGGACACAGACATTTTATCCACATAAGTTGGATGATTCATGCCCAGCCTGTCATTACAAACTTTACACCTAGAGTTAACAAAACAGCCATAAAATTCAGAATATATGGAGCAAACACAGGACCTTTGAGGCATGAGAGGCTCGGGGATTTTCTCTGGGCTGACAGCTCCAGGTTCTTACCTTAAGGAAACACATGCTTCCGTTGAGTGTTTCCATGATCTGTGTTTACAAGAATGTAGAATTGTCAGAATTTGCCCCGAGTAATTTCCATCTCTCTGTATTAAATCTTTATGAGGAAGAATGTTGTTGAAAAATAAACAGATGAATAATTAATTGTAGAGCAAGATCAGAACAGACTTATGGCTGTCTCATTCTAAATGGGCATTTGGTAAAAGGTACACAAGAAAAAAATAAAAAGCACTGTTGTATTCATCGTTTTTGTACCCTTAGGATGGAGACATTCTCTTTAAGGTACATAACAATCTTGGCTTCACTATATATGTAAGAAAAAATATGCTTGTGCCTGCACTTTTCTTTCTTTCTTTTTTTTTTTTTTTTTACCCAGGAGCCCCTTACGTGATCAATTTTTATAGAACCTCTTGGTTTAAATGTGTAGCAGCACAAATTAGCTATAAAGATATGCCACACCCATGGTGCTGTGTTTTTCACTACTATAAAGATATACCTCAACACATTCCACTATGCACCTAAAACATACCAAAATATTCAAGTCATGGGAGCAAAGAAAATCTGTATTTTCAATCTTGGGAAATGTGAAAATATAATGAAAATGGTAAAAGCTATTTTGGTTTGCTAGGTAGGAACATAATAGTTGTAAAATTCTGTTTTCTTATATTTGTTATATTACATTTAGAAATATAATTACATTTAAGGATATGGTTGTCTATTGTCGTATAGATTCTGGTTGAACTTCCTTTTCATTAGATTTCATGTTTGCTACACCTGGGGCTTTAGTTGTACTCTGAGGATCAACACTGAGTTGTAGAATACATCCTAGGCATTGTAGTTTAAGTAACAGTAAGTTACCCCAAATTCTGATGTTTTCTCTTCTGTGTCAAGTAGATGTGTAAAAGGAAGATTAAAAAAGAAGAAAAAATAAACTGCATTTCAGCCACCTAATTGGCTTGATTCTTTAGCTATCACTGTCAAAGGTTCTTTGTGACACACCTTTATAATTTTTATTAATTTCTAATGTATATTGTATAATATGATAGA
>NW_007727596.1:34905-37636 GCF_000696425.1 Galeopterus variegatus | reverse complement strand
TCACTGAAGCTTGTCGAGTCTCAGTTTCTTTAGGTTTCCAACAGAGGGGCTAAAACTACAGCTGAAAAAGTCTCCCTTACTCTAACCTTTGATAATTCTCTATTCTTCCCCATGCTTGTTATTTCTTAATCTTGTACATTGATAAGCAGAGAAAAATTTTACATGAAACGAAACGAAGGTCTCTGAAGTAAACTAGAAAAGGAATTCAAAACAATATTATGCTAAGTCCCTGCCACTGTGCTCAGCCACGTTCCTGGGTGGACCCCTCAGGAGCTTCTAACACTCACTAACCTTCTAATGTAACTTTCACAGCATCAAATCCAGAGAGGTCCTGCGTGTGTCATAACCCCTTCAAACGGAGTAGAAGTGGAGGCTCACTTTTATCACTTTGTGCCTTGAATCCAAGAGATTTTCAGAAGTATGAATCTTCTGACAGCAAAATTATTCTCTTTTTATAACAAGCTTCTTTGCTTGGCTTTGCTTTGTACTTGTAAACAGAGATGCACTTGGATTGGCTGGGTCATTCGGGAGAGAATGGCTGCCAGACACACACTGTATGTATGATTCAGATATTGTTATTGCTGAAGACATAAGATTTTTTTCATCTTCAGCAAGTTTGACAGTTGAATCCAAACATGTTTTCATTGATTGCTGTGTTTGTTATATTTCCAGATACTTTAAGAGCCCCAACGATTACTGTTTCATGGAGAGTTTCTTTCTTCTTGCGTGAGCCCTCCTAGGCCAATGCTGCTCTTCCCGATGGAGTTCCTGCAGAGTCTCAGTGATGCTGGGGCTTGCTCAGCTTCCTCTTTTCCTGTTCATTCTTGAAGACAGCTGCTAGAAAATGCAGCCAACAGAAGCTTACAAACTGGAAAGAACTGAATTTTTTTTCCGACTTCTCCAGTGAAATATTCAGTACTCCCTGAAGACCAAAATTGATTCTGCTTTTGAAATCAAAAAGAATATTTTTCTGTTCATCTTCTACCTAGGGATTATATTGATCTAATACCATGTATAATTTTACAGGTGCATGGGGTCATGGTATGATTCATATAAATGGCATAAACATGATTTATGGAAATAGAACAAACCCCTTAGTAGTTGTGGAACATTTGGAGAGTCATTGACCTCTCAGAGATTTAACTCCCTCATCCATGAGCTAGGCATTATTGCCCTCACAACACATGCGGTGAGGACAAAATGAAGGGAGGGACAGGTATGATCGCAGCACAGCACAGTGCCAGGCAAACAGAATACCCAACAGATTTTATGTGCTAATTTATTTTGTCATGGAGAAACATCCGTGTTTCCATTGTCTGAATTGTATTAATTGCCTCAAATAATATTTTATAATCTAACTTAAAAAGCATTTGTAAGTGGGGAATAAAAGTTTGACAGAGTTATATTACTCTGGAAATTTTCCTCTTTTTTCTGGGAATTACATTTACGACCAGCTGATGAGTGAAATTAATACATGTCATTGGAAATGCCATTGTTCCTTTTTTCCTTGGTAAAGAATGTAGGGTTCTAATATTAAGAAAAGTTTTAAACAGCTTCTTTCTTTTTTTCTTAGCATCCTAAAGGCAAGTAGTGAAGATTAACTCATTAATACTTGCAACGTACCATGTAAATGCTTATTGCCAAGGCAATTATGGCTTACCACATTGACATTAAACTGAGAAAAAAATATAACATCTAAATCCAGTAGCAAGAATAAGAGCCTCCTTCTATGATGCCTCTGGGAAAATTCTTACACACTAAATAGAAAGAGATAATAATTTAAGAATTAAAAAATCACGTATACTCTTAGAGCTAATGTGGATCAAGTATCAGCAGAATCAGTGACTTTTCAGTTATTCCAAAACACAACTGACATACTGTCACCTTTACAGAGTTGGCAAATTTTAGAAAAGCTAAACTGAAATCATTATGGATAAACATTTTCAGTTTTACAAAGTTTCAGGTAATTATAAAAGCTTAAAGGATTAAGAAATAACCACTCCCCTATCAACATTTCTAGAATACAGTTAATCTGTCAAATGTTGTTTGATGATTGTGTGTTTAATGTGGACAGAGAGTTGGAGTGTCTGGCTTAGCTGCTTATCAACTAAGGATCAAAGACGGCACAGGGCTGGGTCGCAGGTGAGGCTAGGGTGTGACAAGGCAGCTTTTATGAGGTATACCAAGCAAAGACTCACTTTAGGAGAGCAAGTATAAAAATAATGACTCTTTACAGTAACCCTAGTTCCTGGTAGAAATCGAGAACTTAGAGCAAGAGGTGGCTAATGCCCAGTGGTGTTCCGGTAAAGGCTAAACAACCAGCTCTTGCAGGAGGGAGGTTCTGCCTTACAGTGTTTGCCAACTTCTATGGTGTAAATAATCCACCCTGGCTGACTTCAAGTTACCAATGTGAAATCATTGAACACATAGATGGGTAGAGATACTAAGAATTTGTTCTTGCAAGATGGTGTACGTGGGCTCCAGCACACCACTGACTCTTTCAGTACTGCTGGCTTGTCTATGCCTTATTTTCTTGTTGGCTTATCAAAATGGAAAGTCTCTTGGGCTGAGCCCGTGGCGCACTCAAGAGAGTGCGGCGCTGGGAGCAAAGTGATGATCCCGCCACAGGTTCTGATCCTATGTAGGAATGGCCAGTGTGCGTGTGAGCGTGGTGTGGGCGACACCACACCAAGGGTTGCGATCCCCTTACCGGTCACGAAAAGGACAAAAA
>NW_007727596.1:29073-34276 GCF_000696425.1 Galeopterus variegatus | reverse complement strand
TCATTGAACACATAGATGGGGAGAGATACTAAGAATTTGTTCTTGCAAGATGGTGTACGTGGGCTCCAGCACACCACTGACTCTTTCAGTACTGCTGGCTTGTCTATGCCTTATTTTCTTGTTGGCTTATCAAAATGGAAAGTCTCTTGGGCCGAGCCCGTGGCGCACTCAAGAGAGTGCGGCGCTGGGAGCAAAGTGATGATCCCGCCGCAGGTTGGGATCCTATGTAGGAATGGCCGGTGTGCGTGTGAGCGTGGTGTGGGCGACACCACACCAAGGGTTACGATCCCCTTACCGGTCACGAAAAGGACAAAAAAAAAAAGGAAAGTCTTGCTGTGGTTAATCATTTCTTCTAAAACTTTTTTTCTCTGTTTTATCAGGGACATACAAGTAAATTTGGTTGAAGCAGATAAGGAGAAACTAGATAAAAGTGGCACATGGTATAACCTTGAGGGCGTCATTCATACCATAGTCTATGCAAATGGTGCCCCCTGGAGTTGTGCAGGGTGGTGGCCCTCCTACAGCTCCATCTACTTGACTTAGCCACCAGCCACACACACAGCTATCCAGCTACGCATGAGGCACTGCGTCATATCTACTACTCTGTGCTGGGCAGTTATTCCAGCCCATTTCCCTGCTCTAATCTAAACTTGACCTGCTTCTTTTCAGGCTCTGACATTACTGGTTCTACTCCAGGATATGCGAGCAGGACTGGAGGGGAATCAAGAGAAGGAAAATGGGGCATTCTGACGGCTACGTTCAGAAGCTATGTGCAAAGGTGTTTTAGGAGGCAGTCTCGGAGGGGAAGGTGGAGGAGTTTCAGAGCACCCACAGTCCTTTCACTGGCCAGGAGCACTTAGGCACAGTGTTCATTATCTGGGGAAGGAAAAAGAATAAATCAGCGCTTCCACATGCAGCTAAATTACCCTTAAAAGACCTGACCGCTCAGTTGGCTTCCCCAGCTGAGTCATGGCTTCCTGAGCAGCCAGGGGGCCTAATGAGGACTCTGTGGGTGGCTCTGTATGGGGCAATAACACAGTGCTAATCCCAACAACTTGGACATGAGCATTTTAAAAAGAACAACAAGCCCCGTTGATTGATGGTGTTATTTTGGCCTTTCTTAGGGGAGTATTAGGAAACAGACTGTCTTGGTGCTCACTGCTTGTAAAGCCAGGGAGGGTTGCAGAGGGCAGAATGTCACGTGCCCAGCCTTCTAGGGCACACCTGAGAGGAAGCATCACCTGACAGATCAGGATTTAGGGGACCTGGCAGCAAGCAGGGCCTGGCTCTGCCGAGGGCACAGATCTAAGTGTGGTCTGTGTTTGTGTGCAGAGTACTGGTGAGCCCTGCGCCTCCTCCCCTGCATACACACACTTCTTCCAGAGATGGGAACCCAAAAATAAATAAAAATAAACCATGCCTACCATGTTCTTTGCTGCCAAAAATAAACAATAAAGTGGTCATCATAATTGTGCTAGGAGATTATTGATCCTTCGAAAATAATGTCTAACTATAAAGACTTATGGAATATATGCACTCCATATATTATATTAGTAAAGAAGCTACTGGATGCAAGTAACAAAAGAACTACTTCAAAGCAACTTAAGGGAAAGGGTGAAGACAAAGGAGGTCTGGGAATGGGGGAAGGTTACTGGAAGGTCACTAGGGCCATTTTATGAAACCCAAGAGCAGGGGGTCTTCTGGGTGGGTGGACCAGAGCCAGGACTGGGACTTGGGGGAGCCCTGCATGGCTTGGTGCTCTTGTCCACAGTACTGGGTCATGTCTGCATACAGCAAATGAGACATCTGGACATAGGTCCACAAGACAGAAAAGGGTGGCCAAGAGCTCCTGAATTTTACATGTTCAAGGCCACGCACAAAAGAGAGCTCTTTTTCCATTCCAGTCTATAAAATTACTGAGGAAGAAGCAGGAGTTTCCAGCCTGGGTCAGGTACAACCCCTGATCAGCTGTGGGAAGGACACAGGGTATGTGGAAAGATTCTGATTTACCCAGCTTGGGTTTCTTCAGCCTGAAAAAGTGAATAATATTTTGCTTCTTGCTGGAATCTCTCTTCATCCATGAAAATACACAATAGATCAGAAAGATCAGAAGTTTAGAAACAGGTAGATCTGAGTATCAGACATTGCTTTCCTGCTTATTAGTTATGTAACTCTGAACAAATCATTAAATCTCTTCCAAATTCAATTTCCTCATCTATAAAATGGGCTAAAAATATCAGTCATGCAGCATTGTCAATTTAAAGGATGCTGGTGGGATCTTCCCTCATGCCCCAAATGTGAGGTCAAAAGACATGTGAAGAGAGTCAAATTCTCTGGCACAATAGTTTAAAAGTGAGCCCTGGGACCATTAGCATCAACCTCACTGGAGAACTTGTTAGAAATGCTAATTCTCAAACTCCACCCCAAACATACTGCATCAGAACCTCTGGGGATGGTGAGGGGGGCAGAGACCTGTGTTTTAACAAGCCCTCCAGAAGATGTGTACTACAGTTTGAGAACTTCTGCTCTATTGATCCAGAGGGAGCCTCCCAAAAGCCCTCAAAAGTGGACAACATACTCCTGGTGGAGGCCAATTGCATCGACACCCAGCCACTGTCCTCGCTGACAACAGTCTGCAGAAGCAGACTACAGGGAGGACAGATACTGCAGGGAATCTCTGAAATCCAAAGTGTTTGGGATACTGGGGGTCTAGTGTGGTTTTCATGGGAAGAAGTGGAGTCTCTTCACCCTAGGCCAAGATTGAATATTGGGGGTATTTGAAAGATCAGGGAATTAGGTCTGCCCTGGCCAGGTGCTTGTATATCTGCAGAAAATTGCAGACCCATCCTGATACTAGTCCTGTTGGAGAAAGTTCTTGGGAGAATCTATCTTCTCTCCCAGAGCTGCTAGTCACTGAAGAGAGAAGAGGAGCAGAGGGAAATAGCAGACCATGTCTCCTCACTGAAGGCGTGGCAAACCAGATAGGCAGGGTCGGGTAGGAGGAGACTGCAGCTTGAAATGCTATGGGACTAAGCTTTATATACTGTAATGGCACTCCTCCAATACCTGGAGGCAAATGGGAGCTATAAAATGTGACTTATGTGACATTGTGGCATCGCAAAGAGAGATGTAAAAGACCAGGGTTGGTGACAATCACTGGGAAAAATACATAAACAGATTTGAGATTGTTCTTTGAAAATACATAAACATCATGGACACTTAATAAATAGCTGCCACTTATGGAGTGCTTGCATGGGCCAGACTCTCTGTTCAACAACGAAAAAGAAGATTCACCTAAAGTTTCTTAACAACCTTGTGAGGAGGTTATTATAATTCCCATGTTACAGAGAAGGAAACTGAGGCTCAGAGAAGGTGAGCTAAGTTGCCAAAAGCCACACGGTGAGTCAGCAGAACCAAGCCAGGGCTGCCATGCACATGCCTCTGCCTGACACTGGTCACCTTGTACTGAGTCTTCAGGGCAACTATTTTGATAATATGTTGATACCTAAATCAGGGTTATTATTCATTTCCTTCTGGGATGGAATTCCTGAGCATTCCAGATAGCAGACCTGGGACAGGGACACTGTCTCTCCATGTGCTTCATCAGTCCATGTGGATGCCCACCCAGGGGTCCTGGCCAGAGAGAGTCACAGCCTGGCTAGTTCAGAATCGGAAGTCTGCTTTGCTGAGCTGCATTTACATGGCCCTGTTTTGCTACTTAAAATTCGAGGCAAAGATAAAGTCCAAGTGTTAACTTTTGCTCCATCAGCAAGCTCTGGACAATGACTATAACAGGGCTGTGTACATCAAGAAAGGCCAGCCAGTGTGGAGACCTAGGACAGAGTCCCCTGGACACCGCTCAGAATGGCTGCAACAGTCGATCGTTTTGGGAGTGGGGAGCTGTGCTTGCCGGCATCCTCCAGCCTGCACGTAAAATCAAAGCCATTCATTGCCTCTGTCTCTCCCTTGTACACACAGTCGTTTATGAGCATGAATCACAGATTTCCAAATAACAAATATGAGCTATTTTTTTAAAAAACACCCACCACATAGCCCAGCTCCTTCCAGCCTCCCTTTCCAGCTGCCTATCTAGTAGATTCCAACTAGCCTAAGGGGAGGGGCAGAGAGGGGGAGCTATTAAGTCGGTCCCCAGGAGGTTCAACACTTGCAGCAATTTGTAGTGAAATTACCAGCTGAACTTGGTTTAGAACCTGGCCCGGGCCCTCCCTGAAGGGTGTGGTGTCAGAGCTGAGCAATTTGCTGTGGGTGAAAGCTTTGCAGTTGATTACTGGGCTAAAGAACAGGTCAGTGAAAACCAAAGGAGCTGGAGAATGTACCAGAAAGGCTTACAGCTGTAAGAAGCTATGCTCGGGGTCACTCTAGTTCCTTTTTCAGCCTCTGGAAATACACTGTTGTTAATTCCTATAAAACTATGAGATGCACAGGCTGATTGGCTTGCAAAAGAGCCCCAACAGCTCCTTGTTTGGAGTAGAGGCCAGTCTCACAAGTTAAATTTATACAAGGGGCTTAGCTGTTGAAGAGTCAGCTCTCCCTTCTAAGGGCCTGCCTTTCCCTGTCCAGAAAGCTTATGCCACCCAAAGGGACTGTGTCCTGACAGGAGAAATATTCTTGTTCTACCTGTGGGAGGGCAGAATGAAGGCCAAAGGCTCAGTAGAGCTTGGGATCCTCCCCCACCTAAAGTTGCTCACAAAATATTTATCAGTGCTTGCACTTAATACTTGTAATTGTGTACTTACATTTACTGTGGATAAAGTGCTGACTTAGGTATTATCTCATTTAGTATTTACAGATAACCAGGTGTAGCACTTTGAAGGCTCCTTTGACAAAAGAGCAGAAGAAAACACCCAGGTGTTTGGACCAGCATAGTAATGAATAGAATAAAAATCAGTGATGTGGGCTTTGACCAGTTTGTTTATCAACATCCCTTAGAATATATTTCTCATCAGATCTTTTAAGAATTTATGCTCAGGAAAAAACCTACAAAAGAGCATCGTTCCTTGGGAGTCAGAGTCCCTGTCTCTAACGATTGAAGGGTCATGCAGATCATCATGTTTTCCTTTTTCGCTGGGATGCCAGGAAGACCAGGACAACAATTAGTGGGCAGTTACTGTAACTTAATTAAACCTCAAGTTTATCATATTTACTTTTTCTTTCTTTGAGTCTGCTTTTTTTTTTTTTTTTT
>NW_007727596.1:24634-27789 GCF_000696425.1 Galeopterus variegatus | reverse complement strand
CAGCCTTGCGTTGCTATTTTCAGACCTCTGCGTCTTACTTCCATCAACATGATGTTGCTTCAAGTCTGCTGGAGCCGGGGAGCATTAGCAGAGCTGGTTATTTGGTCTGTGGCTGCCCTGGGTCAGAACAACAGGCATGTTCAACAATCTTCTGCTGGAAAATTCCATACTCTTCAGGCTCAGCTTCCATGAAAGGGGCCTGGGTGTGAGTGTGTACATTTCGGAGTGTGTCTGCACATGTGAGTGGGCACCAGTATGTGTGACTGTGTGTGTGAGTGCATGAGGGTGGGTGAGTGTGCAGACTTGTGTGTGTATGCATGAATAAATGTGTGTGAAGGTGTGTTGAAGTGAGTCAATGTGTGTGTTCATGAGTGAGTGTGGGAGGGAGCATGTGATTGTATGCATGGATGTGTATGTGCATGTGTGTTTGCGTACATGTGCTTAGGTGTGTGAGTGTGAATTGCATGAGCGAGTGTTTAAGTGATTGTGTATGTGAGTGTGCATGTGTTTACATGTGTGCACATGAGTTTGCTGCAGTCTCTTCTAGTTACATTAGGAAGAGGGTTGAGGGGAGGAGAATAATCCAGAATGGTCAGCCTGCTTGACCTCTCCCTGAACTGGCAGAGAGGAAAGCAAGGAGCAAAAACAATTAACCTCGATGACAACTCCCCCCTATGTCCCTCCCACACCTAACTGTCCTTAAGTAAATAAGAGAAGATAGGCAAACACAATTCCCTGGAAACAAGGTGGTAGAGTGATCTTCCTAAAAAGCTTCCCACAGAGGACTCCACAGCTGTGCAGAACAGCCTGCAGCCAGGTTCCCAGCAAGTTCACGCCCACCCCAGCTTGTTGTGAATTCCACAGGTGGGCTTCTGGAGCTGGAATGCTCTCAGGGACAGCAGGGCCATTGAGAGAGTCCAGTCCCTGAGAGGGGTCTTGTTTCCCCATTTTCCAAGAGAACAGATGTGTCAAGGGCAGAACTGGGGCCAAACCCAGTGTTCCAGGTGTACATTTATTTACTTATTTATTTATTTAAAAAGATGACCAGTAAGGGGATCTTAACCCTTTATGTGGTGTTGTCAGCACCATGTTCTCCCAAATGAGCTAACCGGCCATCCCTATGTAGGGATCCGAACCCGTGGCCTTGGTATTATCAGCACCATAGTCTTCCAAGTGAGCCACAGGCCGGCCCCAGGTGTACATTTTTAGAAAGTAAGGGCCAAGCCTGTGGCGCACTTGGGAGAGTGCGGGGCTGGGAGCGCGGTAGCACTCCCACCGTGGGTTCGGATCCTATGTGGGGATGACCGGTGTGCTCACAGCGCTCACTGGCTGAGCGCAGTGCGGCCGGTCTCAAAAAGGACAAAAAAAAAAAAGAAAGTAATTTAGGGCCGGCCCCGTGGTGCACTCGGGAGAGTGCGGCGCTGGGAGCACAGCGCGCTCCCGCAGGGGGTTCGGATCCTATGTGGGGATGACCGGTGCGCTCACAGTGCTCACTGGCTGAGCACAGTGCGGCCGGTCTCAAAAAGGACACACACACAAAAAGAAAGTAATTTAGGGCCAGCCCCATGGTGCACTCGGGAGAGTGCGGCGCTGGGAGCACAGTGCACTCCCGCAGGGGGTTCGGATCCTATATACGGATGGCCAGTGCGCTCACTGGCTGAGCGTGGTGCGGGCGACACCAAGCCAAGGGCTGCGATCCCCTTACTGGTCACAAAAAAGACAAAAAAAAAAGAAAGAAAAAGAGAAAAGAAAGTAGTTTATCCCGGTTTCCTCAGAGATGTTGGCTTGCTCACATCTTGTCCTATCTTCACATTAATCTGCTCTTCCCAGCCCTTCAGACACCATCTAGCTCTTGACTGGATCATTTGTGCTGTTATGATTGGTCTTCTTTTCCACCCTTGTCTATAAACCACTGGCATTTAACCTTAAAATTGCCTTGAGTATGTTATTCCCCTGTTTACAGATATTTAGTGCCTCTCTGTTATCTAGAAAATAAAATCCAAGATATTAAGTTTGCATCTGAGATCCATTATAATCTAATTTTCACCTTTCTTATTTCATACATACCCTTCCCTTTATTAAAACTGGTCTACTAATTGCATATATAATGTACTCTATTCACTCTTTCATTCAACAAGTACTTTCCATGACCCAGTCAGCACACTAGACATCATGCTAATGTAATGAACGCTTAATAAGCACCTACTGTGTGCCAGGTATGCTTGTAAATTCTCTATATGAAATGATTAACATACAGGGCTTCTGTGTGTACAATTTCATGGGGCGCCACATACATAGTTGATGACATATGGCACCGTTTGGATTTTGCACATCAACTCTGTATGTAATCTTTACAACAGTTGTAAAAGGGAAGTGATTATATTAAACCCATTTTATAGTTAAAAGACCCAAGGCACAGTGATATTACAAGATATATCCCTTACAGACTAAGTGTCAGTGTGGGCATTGAAACCTGGTATCCTGGATTCAGAACCATTATGCCTTTATTCTATTATCTCATGTTATCTCGCTAAATACAACAAGGCCGTGAGGCAGTTACGAGCATCATCATTATATGGGTAAAATATTGCAAGCCTCAGGAGAATTAAGTGATTTGCCAAACACAACAGTTATTTAGTTTCTAATTTGATTTTTACCCAGGATATGTCAGTTTCTAAAGCCAAAATATAATTATTCTAATTTTTATTATTTTTTACTTTGGTAAGAACACTGAAACTGGACCCCAATGGACAGAGGCCATGACCTTGCTACAGTCTAGCACTGATGCTGGGTAAGTCCCTTCCCTCTGGAACTTTATTTCCTCGTTGGCAATATAAAGAAATTTGATTACACCAGAACTTTGTAATCTTGGATGCACACTAGAAAACTTAAAGAGTTTTTTAAAAAATACCTATCTGAGCTTTATGCCTAAATATTGATTTAATTGATCTGAAGACAGGCTCAGATATTAATGTTTTTCTATAGTTCCCCAGGAAATTTTAATTTGTAGCCAGGATTGAGAATACTACATATTCCATAATCATCACCTTGAAAAGTTTACTTCTGTTGTTTCTCTCACTTCAGCATCTTTTCTTTTTAGTTCAAGTCAGTGTGTGGCCTTCCAATCGAAGGGCATTGTTCTTGGGGACTAAGTC
>NW_007727596.1:14198-24212 GCF_000696425.1 Galeopterus variegatus | reverse complement strand
GGTCAAAGTTGACACAACAGCATCTATCTGGATGATTGCTAACATATGGAAAAGAAAAGATTGCAAACGATGTGCAGGCCCTTAAAGCTTTGCCTCAAATTGACAGTCATTACTTCCACTCACATCTCTTATTGGCTAAGCAAGTCACATGACCAAGTCTGAGGGCACTGGAGCTGGGAGGTATAATCAACCCTCAGGGACGACAAATGGTATTTTTCAGCAATAATGCAGTCTACTGCAGGTAGTTTCTCTTCAATCCTAGCCCACCATTCTCACAAAGACCTCCCTGATTCTCACTGGCTTTGCTCACTTCCTATTTCAAATCTCTATAGCACTTGGTTGAACCTGTCTGTCATCATACAGTAATCTGTGTACCGATTTTTTGCCCTACACAAACTACTAAGCCCCTTAATACAAGGGCTGCTTGCTTGTCTTTGAGTTCCTTGTGCAGTGAAAGTACACAATGAGACTAAAGAAATACTTTTCAAATTGAATTGGTCATTATAAAATGGGATCTATTTAAGCACTTATTTGCCTGAATGGAAGTCTTATTGATAAGACTTATTGATAAACTCGTATGCACTACTGAATTTATTTCTGTTTAATGAACATTTATTGAATACTTGCAATGGCAAAGAAGGAATCTGATGTAATCAAGGATAAATCTTTGACTTTGGAGTCAGAGGCTTTCACATATTACCTGCCATACAATCTTGTACTCAATGAATATTAGCCACTGTCTTCCCATCACTGTGCTCAGATAGGGGCAATTACAGGTTGCAATTTCTGCTGTCAGAGTCTTTTCCGGGGTGAATGCTTGGAACTATTGTGCCACTCTTGGAGACATAAACAAGGTAAAACATATTCTAGCAAATGGATCTGCTGTTCATGTCTCTGTTAAGCCACATTCCTTCTGGGTCAGCTCTGAAACACATTTCCACAAGTTGTGCCCAAGCCTGTACTTGTGAATATTTCTGAACCATATCAAGGGTTCAGAAATGTTCCCTACAGAGGGAAATTTTGTCCTCCAGTGTCTGTGTTCCTGGAAAGGACTTTTGTATACTTTCCCTGTTTTTTAGTAACTTGCCATGGCAGTTACAGCACGTTCAGAGACGTAAGGATGCAAACAAATAAATGGTTGAGATAGATCTCAAATAGGCAGTTCCTACTACTGAAGTCACCTTGCACATTATATTTGCCAGTCTTTTTCTATTGCTCCAAGCAGCAAGTTCACTTTCAAGCCTGAATCCTCAGAGGTTATGAATTCTACATTGTTTCTATGCCTGATCCCAAACTAGGTTAAAATCCACTATCTAGCCTGAAAGGGGGGGGAAAAAAAAAGGCAAACAACAACAACAATAATGACAACAAAAAAACACCATCAACAAAAACTGCAGAATTTTTATTTTCTATTTTTTTATCTTAGCTCTACCATGGGGAAGTCTTTGGTTTAAAATTTTTCTTATTGGAAATTCTTGATTGACTGAAAGCCCCTGGGTTCTACTTGTAAGAAATGGTGAAATAACAACAACAGAATGGTATTGATAGCAGTACTGGTTAGTGTATGTGAACATCACATTAATTGTCTACGTTCATTATCTCACTACTGCCAATGACTCCCAGCCAGGGCTACATACCAGGGGTACTAAAGGAGCTCTTCATAAAATACAGATATTTCCAGGCTACAGTTCATACCTCTAAGCCTAGTGAAGAATTCTGTATTTTTAAAAAATGTGTCATTGGTGATTCTAGTGCGTAGAAGCATACCAGTCAAGAAACCCCAAGGCTGATAACTGCCAGTGATGACTAGAGCAAGAAAAGTCATTTTCCAAGGTCACCTAGGAAGTGGTAAAACCACAGACTGGAACTCAATGCACCCTGACCTCAGAGCTGGAAAATGTAACCCTACCTTCAATAAAAGCAGGTCCAAGAGTGCAGATGAATCCCATGGGATGCCAAGAGACTCCTGCATGCATATTTTGATTCAGTGGGACTAATTACTTGGCCTATTTCTCAGCTTACATAGTCAAATTGACCATTTCCATTGACATATCATGAGATCCTATTTTATTCTTTCTCAAATTTTTCTGGATAGATAAATTGTAGATCTGTTAATTCTAGAGTCAAGAGTTCTAGGGCCTAAACCTGTTTTATGAACTTTCTCACTCTGTGCTAGATCCAATCTCCTCACAATTCCTTCCCCGCATGCCTTCTGCACCTGTCCACCTAGCTCAGCCCACTGGATATAGCCAGCAGACAGGAGGAGCCACAGGACACAATGAGCACACAAAGAAAGACTCCAGTTCTTCTTGTTGTTTTATGAACTTTCTCACTCTGTGCTAGATCCAATCTCCTCACAATTCCTTCCCCACATGCCTTCTGCACCTGTCCACCTAGCTCAGCCCACTGGATATAGCCAAGCAGACAGGAGGAGCCACAGGACACAATGAGCACACAAAGAAAGACTCCAGTTCTTCTTGTCATCAGTTAAACCTACAGTCGGTCCTCAGTTTCCACAGGGGATTGGTTGCAGATCCCCTCTTGAATACCAAAATCCACAGATACACAAGTCCCAAAATTGGTCTTGTGGAACCAGCAGATTTGAAAATCTGGCCTTCCGTATATGTGGGTTCTGCATCCTGCATATTTCCATCTGCGGTAGGTTGAATCCGTGAATGTGGGACTCCTGGATGTGGAACCCGTGGATATGAAAAGCCAGCTGTATTTATTGGGATAAAAATCCACGTATGAGGACCCTTGCTGTTGAAACCCATGTTGTTCAAGGGTCAACTGTAATTAATTCTCTCCCAGCCAGTTCAAGCCCTCAAATTTGTTTCCTGGCACAGAGGGTTTCTGTTCAAAGTTTTCCTTCCCATGATCTGCACAGTCCTACACGATCTACTCCCTGTCTACTCTCCTGAGGTCACTTTCTTGCAGCTCCGCACTACCCCATTGGCTAAGATGACTACACTGGCCTTCTTTCTGTGTATATTACAATACATCTAAAGAGTTCTCAGTGAATGCCTTCCCATGCATCAAGTGGTCATTGTCCCTTACGTGAGAAAATGTGTGGGATACTAGAAGGTCCTGGGCCTCCACTTGTGATGGCTGTTAAGAACAGAGCCATGGAAGGGTCCTGCCTATGTGAGAATCCCAACTTAGCCATGCAGTAGTCACAGCATCTTAAACAAGTTACTTAGCCTTTGGGGTCTCAAGTTCATCATCCATAGAATGAAAATAATAGTAGGTCTTTACAAGAATTGAATGGCAACACATGTAAATGTCAGCTGTTATAATTATATTTGAAGTCAGGCAGACTTGGATTTGAATTGCCCCTCTGCAGCATGCTTGACATTAACCTCAGGAAGTCTCAGATTCCTTGTCTATAAAATAAATACAAAATTGTTTCTCTCATGGGGCGTGGTGGGGAATGAGTACAAATACTAGTGTTTAGAAATTCCCAGAACATTTCCTGGCACATAGGAAATGCTTCATAAAAGTTAGTCATTGCCCTCGGCTCCACTGCCAGAGGCCTGTCCTCCCAGGAACCTGCTTTGCTGGCAAGCCCAGATCAGTTGAATCATGGAACTCTTGATGCCCTGAGCACCTGGAGTGACTGCCACAGAGCTGTGGCTCAGCACAAGGGAAAGCCTGCAGAATGTTCACCTAAGGGGCCAAGTGCAGAGGTCACAGGAAAACATTGCATACCCTAGGGTCACATTATATGAAGGATTTTCTTTTAAAATCAGAAAAGTGTCTACAACATGTTTCAGGAAAATGACCCTCAACATGCCAATCTCCTCCCTTTCTTATACTCCTACCATGGTTGCAAACTCATGGTGCATGTATCACCCCCACTGCATATCAATCTTTTGGGCTGAGTCTATTGGTTGTGGCCTCAGAACCCTTAACATGGCATGCCCACTGCAACCTGTTTGCTGTCTCTGCAAGACAAGATCCTGAGTTGAGCTTCAACTTCAACCCTGCTCCAATTCTCCCATCTCAGAGTAGTGACTCTTGGTCTTTTTTATTGGCTTCACATGCATCAAATCTGTAGTGATTTTATCATAGTTACTGCTAATTTCACATCAGCCAAAAAGTATCAACAGGTCCAAATAAGCCAGAGGTATATTTTCCCCCTTTATTTTCTTCAAATCTTTTTCTTAAGAACAGCAACAAAAACAGGAAGCACTGGAACCTCCACCCCCATTCATTTTACTGCTTGGATGGAATTTAAGGAGATGCACTAAAAATGTCAAAAGTGAACAGATTGAAAATAGTGTTTCAATCCTCTGGGCATGAGACAAACTCTCCAGGAAACTAATCTTTAAAATGTTCAGAATTGACCACACTGTTTTAAACCCTCAAGTAAAAGGCGACAGTTCTTGCCCTTGTCAGCGGGCCACAATACTGTCCACCGAGGTACAGGGGGAAGAAAGTCCTTCTTTTCTGTTTCCAGCACCCAAGGAAGAAGCAGCCATGGCAGAGACTTCTCTGCTTTCTGCTTGTGCCTTTTCAGGGGATGGCGCTCCCATCTTTTCAAGTCCCCGCTCTTCCAAGCAGTCAGAAATGACTAGAAGACCCAGTTCCTGACTGCTGATCATCTGCTACCCCAGAAAGAAAATATCTCCCTCTGCCCTTGACAAGGGACGCTGAGTATTTTGTAAGACTAATATCCCAGCAACATGCCAGTGTGCCATCTCACGCCGCCACCTCCTGTCGCCCTTGAAGTTTCAACTGGACCTGGTATTCCTTTTCCCTCCCTGCTCTGGGCCATTGTCCGGCACTCATTACCAACCAGCCGTGGCCCAGATGCTACATTCCGCACTGGAGGTGCCATCCTGAACCTGGTGGTTGAGATCATTCCCTTTCTGCCTGCTAACATGGTGCATTAAGCCTTCTGGGTCTCTGTTTTGAAAGCAGCTCTATAAACGTCAAGTATTATTAACTGTCCAAGTGAGTAGTGGGAAAACCAAAGGCCATGGGAAGACTGAAGAATTGAATAAAACTCTTTTTATTTAAGCTCTGTTCCCCCCCTTTTTTCCTCCCATTCTTTCCTTTTCCATTTGCCACTTTAATTTGGATTTCCAGACTAGCAACCAAAGCATCGAAGTGACCGTACCCATAAATATGTAACTTGACACAAAATCTAGAAACACTATCTGAAGAGAAAACCAAGATTATTATCCTTGCTCACATTCACAATGATTTTGGTGTGTAAGATAGAAATTTAGGCAAATGTGGCTTATTATCCCTATGAAGCTTTCAGTCTAATACAGTTAAAAACAGTATGCACAGTACACCTGGTGTCAAAGTGACCAGGAAATAGTTCAGTTTCTTGGAGGTAACAAAGTATGCCGGTGCATGAGTATCCCATCTTGATAGATATCAGGCTGTTTTTACAACAACCTTTTAACTCTCTGCTTGCTTTTAGTCTCACTCCTTCTGATACATCGTCTCATTAGCAGGCCAAGTGATCTCTCTTAGATGCAGTCTTATCGGGTCTTATTGTTTTTGTTAAAATCCTTAGAGGGGATCGAGGAAAGAGCAAAGGTAATTCACTCAAGTGTAAGTCAAAGTCTTCTTGAATTCGTTAGTTTAATAGCTAAAAATCCCTTAAAAACCAAACCAAAACAAAACAAAAAAAAACTGTATTAACTTTTCTGTAGTTGATTTGAATAGCAGGGACAGATAACAATGTATAACCCAAGTTAGAAATTCTTTAGGAATACATTTATATAATGGCTCATTCTTAAATATGATTTTTGACATTTTTTTTTTCTTTTTGTCTTTTTTACTGACCGGTAATGGGATCGCAACCCTCAGTGTTGCGCCCATACCAGGGACCGGCAACGGGATCGCAACCCTCGGTGTTGTGCCCGCACCGCGCTCAGCCAGTGAGCGGGAACCGGTCTCCACATGGGATCCGAACCCTCGGCGGGAGCGCCGCCGTGCTCCCAAGCGGCGCACTCTCCAGTGCGCCACTGGGCCGGCCCTGATTTCTGACTTTTAGGAGAGATTTTGTCAGTGTATGTACCTCCAAGGATGTATTATCATTCATTAATAACCAGTATGTTAAACTTAGAATTTATTTATTTTCCTGGTGTTTTGCCCTCCTTTGAATGTAAATATTCAACAAGCCAAACCCGAGGAGGAGGCAGTATTAGCAAGTGAGAATTTACAAAGTGAAAGATGTCACGGGAACACTGGATTATTTAGGTTATTTAGCTAAGTATTATAATCAGTTGGGGCCTTTGTCCTCTAATTGATTTCAGCTAAATTCTTTGGGGATCTTGCTAGATTCCAAGCCTGCTGGATTAATATTAGCAGGGCCAGGCTTCTCCCAAAGGGAAAAAGAGTTATTTATCTCATACTAATTTCCAAACGTATTTTCAAAACTGATTTCAATAAATGCAATACTCTGAGGTGTTTTGTAAGTATGATTCATAGTTGAACAAGGAGTTAAATTACATAGGCTTACCATATTGTATTAGTTTCCTATTGCTGATGTTATAAATTACCACAAATGCAGTGGCTTAAAATGACACCAAATTATTATCTTACAGTTCTGAAGGCCAGGAGTTCAAAATGCATCTCACTGGGCTAAAATGGAGGTGGTGGCAGGGCTGTGTGCCTTCTGGAGACCGCAGGAGAGAATCCATTTCCTTGCCTCACCCGGCTTTAGGGGCTTCTGGAATTCTGTGTCTCATGGCCTTACTCCTTTGTCATCAACACCTGCAACATTGGGTCTTTTTCATGCTGCCATCTCTCTGACTATTTCTTTTGATTTCTTTTTTCCACTTTGAAGAACACTTGTGATTATATTGGGCCTATCAGGATAAATCAGAATAATCTTCCTGTATCAAGGTTAGCTAACTAGCAATCTTAATTCCATCCATGACCTTAAATCCTCCTTGTCATATAAACGGACACATCCACAGGTTCCAGGCTGTGGGATGTGGACAACTTTGAGGGTGGATATTCTGCCTATTATACCTGATAACAGACATTCGAGCTTTTAAGTCAATCCATTGGGGGAAAAAGCCAATCTGTAAGTGAAACTCAGCAACAATTTAGGATTAAGTCTTGAAAAGAATTGAAACACAGAATAAAATAGCATTTTGAGTGCTTTTGAAGTGTCAGGTCCCACTGTGGGAGCTCTGCTGCTGAAGAGTTATGAACAAGCACTTATCAGTGCTGGATGCTATTAAATGTATGTGTATTAACAAACAAATAAGAATGTCCCTGTCTGCCCTTCAGGAGCTTGCCACATGGAGGAAGACACAAGCACAGCAATAACATATAGAAGGCAGACACTGCTGTGGTGCAGAGGAAGGACTGCTATATATTTTAAATGTATGTGTATTAACAAACAAATAAGAATGTCCCTGTCTGCCCTTCAGGAGCTTGCCACATGGAGGAAGACTTGTGTCTTGAGGGAAGACTTGCACAGCAATAACATATAGAAGGCAGACACTGCTGTGGTGCAGAGGAAGGACTGCTATATATGGGAGATGGCATTTGGAAAGACTAAATCCGGAACCAGCTTGGAGACTTGCCACCATAAGAGAAAATGATAGTCGTAACCCACTAAAATTAAATTTTCTCATGTTGGCAAATTCACTTATAAGACCATATGACCACATTGCTATATGGCTTTTCCCAGAGCTTTGAGAGGGGACAATGAGAGAAAACTGAAGAGCAAGTTTCATGAGTTTCTTCTCTGACAGTCAGACTTTGTTCTACTGTTCAGATCAGCTCCCACAGAGATCTTCATTCCTTGAACGGAGTTTCTCACATCTGTTTTTATTTCTACCATAAGCCTGAGATACAGGGCTGTTAGGGTTAACACAAACCATTGGCTTCCCTAAATACATTCACACTGTTGAAATCAATTTTAAAAGAATACGGTCAGCAGCCTGAAAGGGGAGCAGAAGTCAGAGGATGGCAGCCTCACACCTGGGGTTGGGTGAGTGGAAGGCTAAAAGGGCAATCCCATCTTACAGTCAACCTTGTGACCCTGAACCTCATATTGTGCTTTAGACGTTATGACACAGGCTACTAATTTCCTTTCAGAATCCATCCTCCTGATCTTCCTTTTAGAATAGAAGCCTCTCCATATGAACTCCATGTGACTTTTAACAGGGCACCTGGCTCTCTGGCTAGAATACTACATTTTACAGCCTCCCTTGCAGCTAGATGTCTAACTAAGTTCTCACAAATGGAATATGAGCAGAACTGATGTATAGAATTTGGTGTAATTTCCTTTAAAGATATTGTTTGTTTTTCACTTTCTCTTTCTCTCCCTTCCCTTTGGTGAAAAAGCAGACAGAGCCAGAGTAGACACCTTGGGTTTTGATATAGAAGCCACACGTTGAAGATAAAAAAGCCACCCCATCAGCCTTACGTCACTCACCTTTGGACTTGTATGTAAGAGAGAGAAAAAAAATGAGCTGCTGTTTTATTTAATCCACTGAACTTTGAAGTCTTTTTGTTATAACTACTTAGACTGACATTTAACATAGTAAAATAAGAAGTTAAAGAATCATCTCCCATTAGGGAAAAATTTTTTCTCCATCAATAAAGAAGTCATTGCCCAGACACTTGCAAGAAAATGACCACAAAACCAGGTTCGAATAATCCAAAAATTTCCCCTGTGTTTCTGTGCTGTGGCCTGGCTTTAGTGGTCCTTATTCACAGAAGGCAGGCTTTCTCTTAGCAGCATCTTTTTGAATGTGAAAAGAATGTAAGAGCGGTTAGTTCACCCATGTGTTCTCCTTGCCAGTATGTGATTGTGTGTTTCATCTGCGTAATTCTCATGAACTTACACTGTTTTCTCCTACTCACCTGCTTTTTCTGTTTGGCTCATTTCTAACCTTGTAGTGGGAGGAAACCCATCAACATGTGTGGGTGATGAGTGAGGTGAGAACTGGATATATGGTCTGAGGTTACAGGAAATGGTTGTTTATGTAGCCCCATTGGTACGCGAGGGATTGCAAAATGAAGCATTAAATTCAAATTTTCTGACTCACTATTCCCTTGAGAGAAGGGCTTCAGAAAACACAGGTGTGCGGTCTACTGAGCCGGTGGTTTCCTTTGCAGTTTATTTCTGTAGAAATAAACTTTGACATTCCATCCCAGGGGCTGCAAAGATTTGCCTCCCAGAGAGACCCCTGGGGTGATGTGTATTTTAGAAACCTCAGACATGAACTTGAATTTAGGCAGGATTCACCTCTGGCATTCACTCCTGATTTTCCTGCTCCTTGCTGGATGATGTTTCCTGGCCCTTTTTTCTGGTTTCTTCTTTTTTTCTGCCACCTAAATGCTGACTGCTCCAGGATCAGCCTTGGGCTTCCTTCTTTTAACTATATACTGGCCTCATGGGCACAAATGTCATCTAGGTTTTAATGACTTCCAAATTTTCACTCCTGACCTCTCCCTGGGTTTTATTTCTCTGCATAGTACTTATTACTATATAATTTTCTTATCTCTCTCCTTTCTCCTTTCTTCTTTCTTTCTTTCTTTCCTTTCTTCCTTGCTTCTCTCCCCTATTAGAATGTAAGCTCCATGAGACCAAAACTGTTTGGTTTTATTACACAACTGTCATATATAAAAGAGAACAGTGCCTGAGACATCATAATTGTCTAATGGGGCCGGCCCGGTGGCGCACTGGATAGTGCGCCGCTTGGGAGCGCGGTGGCGCTCCCGCCGACTGTTTTATTTCTCTGCATAGTACTTATTACTATATAATTTTCTTATCTCTCTCCCTTTCTCCTTCCTTCTTTCTTTCTTTCTTTCCTTTCTTCCTTGCTTCTCTCCCCTATTAGAATGTAAGCTCCATGAGACCAAATCTGTTTGGTTTTATTACACAACTGTCATATATAAAAGAGAACAGTGCCTGAGACATCATAATTGTCTAATGGGGCCGGCCCAGTGGCGCACTGGATAGTGCGCCGCTTGGGAGCGCGGTGGCGCTCCCGCCGCGGGTTCAGATCCCATGTGGAGACCGGTTCC
>NW_007727596.1:0-13198 GCF_000696425.1 Galeopterus variegatus | reverse complement strand
GACCGGTTCCCGCTCACTGGCTGAGCGAGGTGCGGGCGCAACACCGAGGGTTGCGATCCCGTTGCCGGTCCCGGTCCGGTACGGGCGTGACACTGAGGGTTGCGATCCATTGCCGGACACGAAAAAAGACAAAAAGAAAAAAAAAAAATTAAAAAAATTAAAAAAAAAATAATTGTCTAATAAATATTTGTCAAGTGAATGAATGAACTTATCTTCTCACAGAAACACTAGGAGTACTGAACTAACAATGAATCCAAGAAATCTAGAACTGGAAGAGACTTTATTGACAATTGAATACATCCAATCCTCCAATTTAATAGATAAATAATTGAGTAACAGGAGTTGAAACTTCTCCAACTGCATGTTTTATGATTATATGAAGGGATTTATTCTAAATGTCCAGCTTGTTCTCAGAGACCAAGAACTACCATATTTTCATTTATTTGCAGTCAGTGACCAAGTGACCTAGTGACAATGGTCAGTGTGTGCCAGGTATTCTCTATGCTCAAATCAGTCAGTCAATGCAGTCAGAGAAAAATTTATATTAAAATGGTAATTAACTCTCAGAAGGTTTGAATAATTGATTCTAAGCAGTGACAGAATGTTTGTTGTTGTTAAATATTAAGCTTTGCAGATAATAAAGCAGGGATTGGCAAACTACAGTCCATAAACTAAACCTGGCCCACCACCTGTGTTTGTAAATAAAGTTTTATTGGAAGGCAACAATACATATTTATTTACATATTGTCTATGGCTGATTTTGCATTGCATGTCAGAGTTGAGTAGTTGCATCAGAGATGGAATTCCTTGAAGTCTAAAATGTTTACTAATTGGCCCTTTAAAAAAAACAAAGTTTGTCAACTCCTTCAGTAAACTATCCCCTCTGCAACCTCTCCATTCAATTTTCCCCAAAACATCTACAGTTATATGTTGTTTAATGATGGGGATTTGTTCTGAGAAATGCTTCGTTAGGGAATTTTGTGGTTGTGTGAACATTGTAGAGTGCACTTACACCAACCTAGATGACATAGCCTACTACACACGTAGACTATATGGTGTAGCTCATTGCTCCTAGAGTACAGATCTGTACAGCACGTTACTTTACTGAATACCATAGGCAGTTGCAGCACAATGGTATTTGTGTATCTAAAAATATCTAAACATAGAAAAGTTGCACTAAAACTATGGTATAAAAGATCAAAAATGGTACCCCTGTAATGGGCACTTATCATGAATGGAGCTTGCAGGACTGGAAGCTGCTCTGGGTGAGTCGGTGAGTGAGTGGTGAGTGGGTGTGAAGGCCTGGGACATCAGTGTACACCACTGCAGACTTTATAAACACTGTACACTTAGGTTACACTAAATTTATGAAAAGATAAAGTAATTGCACTATAATATTATGGGTATAGCATCACAAGGCAATAGGAATTTTCTCACTCCATTAAAATCTATGGGACCACTGCTGTATACGTGATCCATTGTTGACCAAAACATGTGAGGTGCATGACTGTACTTCAGTTTATTAAAATGTAGCACTTTCATATTAAGAAAATTTTAAAATATATGCAATCTATTACCTAACTACAGAACAGTTATGCTTCATTTTAAAATTGTAATAAAATTTTACATTTTAATTGTATCTAATGCAAAGTCTACTTTCTTTGAAGGAGGATTCTGATACGTAAAAATATTTCTGAAGAAGTCAATAAAATAACATTGAGCCAACTAAAAGTTCAATTATAGGTCATGGGAGACAGTCAGTTGGTTGTCCCCAGTAGTCATACTTTGTTTTTTCCTTTGGCAATAGAACCTTTGAGTTTTAGCTGGACATGTAGTCACCCTGCTGAAATTGCAGTTTTCCAGCCTTTTTTTTGAAGCTTAATGGGGCCATATCCTCAAGTCCTGGTCCATTATGTGTGTATAGAGGAGATGTGAGCAATTTCTGGGTCCTGCCTTCCCTTTTTTCTCTCCACTTACCAATGATGGAAATGCAGATACAGTGGTGCAATTTGGGCCAGCCCCATAGACCACGAGATGAAAGTTTCACATCGAGGTTGGCAGAGCAATGAGAAAGGGCAGGGTGCCCATCCTCGTGGAACTATTGTGTTAGTCCAGGACTGAAGACCCTTACACTAGTAGAGTCATAGAAAAATAAATAATTACTTAAGATACTGTTATTTTCCACTCTTTGATATGATAATTAAATCTGTATGCTCCTATGGGTAGTAATTATAGTATTAAAAATTCTCATTCACTTATAAAACACCGAATAGTGTGTAAAACGATTCCACATCAAATTTAAGCATCTTCTTACACATTTTATGGGAGGAAACCTGAACTCAGAGAGCAAAGTCCCTCAAGCTCCATGTGATCTGGATAGAATGTGGGATTGATTTCAAAGCAGACTGGAGCAGATGTGTTGAAATCCTAAACTAAAGACAGCAAGAAAGTGAAAATACAGGCAAATTGGTATCTTTCAGAGTTTTGATTTTTTTTTGTCACTTTTCATTTCATAATGGCAAGTGTAAAACCATATAATTTGCTGAGTGTATGGCGTAGTATAGGACTTTGAGAGGCACTACAGAGCTATCAATTTATTTACCTTTTTCAGCATTTCACTTTTATAATGGAGAAACTGAGGCTAGTAACATTTGAGTTGTGGGGGAGACACAGTTCCCTCAGCAGCATGGGTAACATTCATATTCCGTCTTGGTTTACTCCCAAGACAACAGTCTTTTCAATCAGTCATGTTGCTTCCATATCGTCTGTTTTCAGGTCAACACCCTGTAAAGTGTTTTGAAATCTCTTTTTTAGTTTTTCTTCATAAAACAATGTAAAATCAGTTACCTCAGGGTACTGTAGGACATTAGCCTCATGCTTACCCAACTCCTGAGTCTTCATGTTACACAGTCATTAAGCCATGATGAAATTTACGAGGAATTAATTCAGAATACCTGGGTTCTTAAAGAAATGAACACTCTCACCCCACATAAATGTGAAATTATAGTAATCAATAAAAGGTGTGAGGTATATTTTGTTTACTCTGTCTTACAAATGTGGAAAGAAATGAACCAAGAGACTAAGAAACTTTCTCAAGTTTACAAAGGAAGCAATAGTCAGAGGCCCTTATTCAGATTGGAGTCGGTCTGCTTTGGGGGTTACATTGCTATTTGAGTGGCCCCCAATGAACCACATCTATGTGGTTCGTGTGTGTGTAGTTTCCTCCCACGCTGACTTTGGGTTTGGCCAGGTAACTAGCTTTGTTGTGATACTAATGTAAAGTAAGCTGAGGCTTGATGTGTTTCCACATTGTCTTGTTTATTTGGATTGCTAGCTCTCAGGACACTCCCTCTCAGAACCCGGCTGCCATGCTAGCTATGTTGAGAGGCATGTATAGGAAAATCCAGGCAGGATGAAAGCCCCCACCGAGTTCCCAGGCCATAGCCAGCTCTAAATTGCCATGTGCATGAGCCATCTTAGAAGTGAATCTTCTGGCACAGTCAATCTGTCCCATCAGATACCATGATGAGCAGAGACTGCAAGCCTTGGCCAAATTCATGATTATCTAGAAAATAAGAGATTTTTTTCTATGCTTAGATCTCTAAATTTGGAGTGATTTGTTCCCCAGCAACTGATTAACCAAATAATTCTGATTACTCTTTTCACAATTATATTGCAATGCCCTGAGTCACAAGCAGGAATGGCCAAGATTTTCCACACACAGATCCTGTCAACACCTTATCTTTATAGGTCTAGGAAAGCCTTAAGCTTAATCAACACCTTGCCTCCTGTGTGTAGTTTTATAGAAAAATAACATAACTTGCTCACTACCAATAAAACATGTTCCTTATCTCTCCATCTCAATGGTAGCAAAAAGTGCCAGAGACTCCAAAGTGGGAAGGAGTCAGATGAGGGTGAGGTTGAATACTCCCTTAATTCTGTGGTTTTGGCCAAATGGCTTATCCTTTCTCTTTTCACATTTCTAAGCTTCAAAATATGATCACTCTCAGGTTGTAGGAAAGGTCAGCATTAATCATGTATGGTTCTAGCACGGTATATGTCCTATCATACCTTGATACATGGTAGCTGCTATTGTCGCTTTAAATTATAACTAAATATATTAGACAGTTTACACTCTGCAAAGGTATGCTCTCCTAGTATTCGTTAGCCATCTGAAGGCAAAATATGATCACTCTCAGGTTGTAGGAAAGGTCAGCATTAATCATGTATGGTTCTAGCATGGTATATGTCCTATCATACCTTGATACATGGTAGCTGCTATTGTCACTTTAAATTATAACTAAGTATATTAGACAGTTTACACTCTGCAAAGGTATGCTCTCCTAGTATTCGTTAGCCATCTGAAGTCTATGGTTTGTGCCAGGGGGACAGGTTTATCTGCATAAAGATCGAGCTCTATGTGACCCTAGACTTTGTGACCTAGGCTTATAAACCCCATCCACTGGTAACAAAGGTAAAAGATGCAGAAAGTATTTCCGAAACAGAGTAGCCTTGCCATCCTTGCCAGTGATACTTTCTTTGGCTTTCCCATTTTACACCGTTACCCCCTGGAACTTCAGAGCTGAGAAATATAAAATGCCAAATTGGTAATTTCTCTTAAAAGCATTTTTCCCTCTATTATTCCTGCCCTGTCAGTTCCATTTGGGCATAATTCAGCTCTCATACTATGCAAATTATTTCCACGTTATTCTCCCTGCAGTGCTGCTGATAGGTGGAGACTTTGGGAATGAAATTCTTGAAAAACTTTGAGATCAATGAAGGGGATAAAGACGTCTTTGAACAGTGCAGCATTTGTGGAAGGAAACACTTGAGTGTCAGAATGGAATAGAAAATCATCAGTGATAGTGTGGGGAGATTTTGTGATTCCCTTTGCAAAGTGCCCCCTCTCTTTTTAAACTGTCCGTATTTAGAGCAGAGCCTCTCTCTTTACCAGAGAAGTTTACGAAGGAAATGGAGCAAAGAAATAAAAATAATAAATACACATGTCACAGCATGAAGGGAGACGTAATGATTGATATACGACAGCACTCACATGTCAGCTTCCCCTCTGTGATATTAACTCGCAAACTGTGAAGGAAACCCTACTTAAGGTGCTTGTAGATCAGAGCACAATGAAAAAAAATGCGAAGATTTTTTTCTGCAAAGAGGGGACTTTAGTTCAATTTCTGCGACAGGCAAGAAAAAAGCAGGAAATCAAATGTTAAAATGTTGAAACATTGATGACAGCCTGGGGTGGGCTAAAAAAAAAAAATGTGGCACATCTGGAGAGCTTATCTGCTTCCTCCTCCTGTCCTTCATCAGTTTCTGACAGGTTTAAATCAAGAGGGCTCTACCTTCATTAGGTTAAACTCAGGCACACCTCATTTGCTTGCAAAAGTGTTCATTGTTCTATGCTGGGTTTGGGGGTGAACTGAACATCTTACTGGAGAGTCTGTACTGAAATTCACAGAGGGTGTCCAAGACCCAGAGTGGGGAAGGCACAGAGTCATGTTCTCCTGCAGAGGACTGGAAGGATACTTCTGCTGGTGTGCAGAGTAGTACAAAGTTTCAGTGACCTATCCGGGATAAAATATTAAGAAAATACCACCAGGTGCTGAGTTCAAAGAGTCAGAGAAGATGAATTTGGCACAGTGTAAACATCCTCAAAGGGGAAAGATATGTGGCAGTTTGCTGGGCTCCTACCTTTTTCAACGTAAGAGAGACCATAAATCATGTTCTGTCAAAATCATGATTCCCTGCAACAACCAAGCCTCAGCTCTGCCTGGTCCC
Organism: Galeopterus variegatus; assembly: GCF_000696425.1. Classification (NCBI taxonomy): domain Eukaryota; kingdom Metazoa; phylum Chordata; class Mammalia; order Dermoptera; family Cynocephalidae; genus Galeopterus; species Galeopterus variegatus. The sequence goes on along the minus strand of NW_007727596.1, from coordinate 7,408 downwards.
TTCTTCCCTTTCAATGTGTTTTCCTTGATGTTTCTCCAACCCATTCTTGTATGAATATGCTGAATATGCTGCTGGCAAATCCACCTACCAGACTTTAAGATATGCTCAGACATATGTAAATTGCCTAGGCATGTTTAGGGTTGCTGTGCATAGAGATTTGAGTCATGTGTGTGTTATTTGATTCCTGTATAAGACTCTTCTACCATCCACTTCTGCGTGACCCCGCCCCCCGATCTGACCTCATTTCTCAGTGCTTGCTCACCTTCATCCTATCTTCTGCCCAGCCTACATGGAGTTGTGGAGTTGCCTGGCTGTGCAGTGCACTCTGACACCTCTGTGCATGAACGCATGCTCTCCGTCATCACAGGTCTTCTTGTCCTTTCTGTACCTGATAAGCACTGGCTTATTCTTCATGTGTTTCCTGGACTGCTTCTTTCTCTCTTATACTTGTTCTCTCAGAGACACTCTCCTCATTGCTTCTATAGTGCCTTGTGCCCACCTGTATATATTGCTGAGCCCATTACAGTCTAAGCTGTACTTGTTTATCTCCTTTAAATTCTGAGCTCCTCAAGAGAAAAACCTGTCTTATTGTTTTATTCCCAATGCCTGGCACAGAATTTGACACAAGTAAGTGATCTATAGTTGTTGGATGGAAGTCAAGACAGATGTTCACATTTTCATCAAAAAAACAATAGCTGTAATATCACGTGGAATTATCAATGATATATGCTGAAAGAGATAGTCTCTCTTTCCTCTGGGAGCTGCATGAATGAACATGAATGTGGAATGTATGTTTGTACTACTGATTTCAACTCAGAAGTCCAGAATTGGGGGCTTTATTCTAACACCCTCAAGAGTGGCAGAGAAAGCAAAGGCAAAGTTGACTGTAGTTATCTGCATTTCTGAGCCCTGTGCTCTGTGAAGTTCTTTAAAGACTGTGCAAATCCCTCCCAGCAAATTATAATACCATTGTTGACTACTTTGTATACAAAACTCAGAATAGAAGCAGACATGGTATGATGAAATAATCACAAGAAATGTCATTGCAACCTCTTCGAGGGATGACCACAACTGGTAAACAAACAAATCAAATGAACCACAAAAATGATGAGCAAAAACAAGACAAAGCCACTAACAAAACTTTAATAGCACTGTCACAGGAACTATGGTCCCACTGAAGCTGTAGCATATAATAAAGTCAGATTGTAATGGCCCTTGGGATTCCCCTCTTCTGATGGTGGTTGTCTGAGGTCCTGGGAGACTCATTTCTCCAAGACACAGTCTAGAAAGGATGGTGCTATCTTCTGTCTGGTTTGTGCAGGAAGTCAAATTCCCAAACCTACAGTCACCAACACGTTGGCACTCAGAGCCCTTAACAAAAGTTTGGCTGTGCATTTTCACATATTTCTGCACAATTCCTCTGTCTTCAAATGGTGCCATTTATATTCTTCAAATCACGGGTGATGCCATTTTGCTCAAGTTCTTAAGAGGGCTGTTTATATCCGTGTCTTTTAAAAGAAAAAAGGGAAAGCCAATGCTCATTTTATTGCTGAACTTCTTAAGTAGGAGTGAGACAGTTCCTTTAATAAACTCATGAATCATGATATCTGTTGGTCCTAAGATAAATATATGGATTCTTAATCTTCTGCAGCAAAAGACTTTTTGTGTCTATGAAAAAAAAATTACATGTAAAGAATTCCTTTGTTTTTAACTTTTTATTATGGAAAATTTTAAACAAATACGAAAGAAAATATAATAGTAAAGTAAATTTGCATGTAACCATCAACCAGCTTCAGCAGTTATCAACTGATGATCAATGTAGTTTCACCTCAATCCCTACCTAATTTCACCTTCTTACACATATTATTTTGAGGTAATTCTAAGATATGTTACTTCATTCATAAATATTTTAGTATATATAAATGATTACTTTAAATATTAGAAATTGAAAATTATTTTTTTTCAATTCACTTAGATATAAAAGATTCCCTTTAAGCAAAAGAGAACAAGAGAACAAAAAGTAGTGATACAAATAATTGAATTAATTGGTTTACTTCCTATCAATAACACAGGAGGTCTATTTCTATGTCAATTGATGTTTCTATTCCATCTAATGCATCAATAGATATCAAAAGAAAAACAGTTCTGTAATGAATAACACCCCTTAGATAGCACAGTAAAATCGAGTAATCTTTGATTATTTCTATTTAATCTTTGCTTCTTTAACATTTTTTTTGTTCATTTGTTGATTAATTCATTAATTCAGTCATTCATAAGGGATATAATGAGAACCTATTATGAATCAGGAACCAATCCTAAGTTCTGAGAACAAAGAGCTTTATTAGGGCCTTTGCCCTCTAGGAAGTTAGAGCCTTGTAGAAGAAATAGAACAAAAGATAACTTCAATAGAGTGTGAGGACTACAGGGCTATCTCTGAGTACTGTATGTCCCCTTCTCTTCCTTTGCCTCCTTGAGTTAGTAAGGATTTTCATGAGGAGTCATTTGGAAGATGCGTCTTAGGGATATCCTAGTGTTGTCCCTGATTGCCCAGCAGATGGTTAGAATTTCTGAAGATTTCATGGGACGATCACTCATTCCTCACATTAGCAATTCCAAAGAGTATATTATTCTCAGGCTCTTATTAATTTATTACATCTAATATGAATTCTCAACCTGTTTGTGATATAAAACAATTTTTTAAAATTCTTCTTTTCTAGATTTATATATCTTCATCGTAAGATAAGGGGAGCCTCTCAGGGAAAAGCCAAAACAGCTCCATTACCCCCAACAGAGTGGAGAGCAAGCCTTGGCCTGGTCTTTCCCATCTTCACATCAGGGGCAGAGTTTTCACATGCTATTGATTCAGGCCATGGTCAAGGGCAATTGATGGTTTCTTCCACAAGAGACATCTGAGGCTATTTTGGGAGAGAAGAAGGGACTTTTGGGGGGTATTTGGAGGAGACAGCAGAAACTGTTTGGAGAAGGCTTAGCTGGAGCCTAAGAGGGGGAGAGAGGATGACCCATACACAGGGCAGGGCAGACCAGATCCAGGTACCAGCCTCACCTGAGGTGACAGGGCCTTGGGAGAACAACTACTCCATGGAACACTGCTGGTGTGCCCTGCGGGGCTGGGACAGACCAGAGACTTTCACCAATCTCTTTAACTGTCTTAAAATTTTAAAAACAAGAAAAGTTTTCTATATTTGCTTCATACATGTATGTCTAACATTTGTATAATATAGATGAAATACTCTAGATGAAGTTATCCATTCCTCTATTGATAGACATTTTAGAACCATAAAAACAATGTTTCAATTACCAACATCTTATATGAGGGTACTTCAAAAAGTTTGAGGAAAGATTTGTACTATCTTTCAATTTGATTTTTCCACTAACTTTCTGAAGTACTCTTGTATATCACTGTGTGCACATTGGGAGAGTTTTTCAAGGTATCTGCCAAGCATTGGATTGAATTGCTGGCACAAACAAAATACTTATTTTTAACCTATTTTTAGGTTCTCAGATTCCTTTTTCTGTACATCTAGTCTACTGATAAGCCCATCAAAGGCATTCTTCATTTCTGTTACTGCGTTTTTTATTTCTAGCATTCCTTTTGATTTTTTCTTAGAGTTGCCAGCTCTTTTCTGACATTACCCATGTGTTCTTGTATTGCCTACTCTTCTCATTAGATCTTATAACATGTTAATTTTAGTTATTTTAACTTTTTGTCTGATAATTCCAACAGCTGTGTCTCATCTGAGTCTGGTTCTGATAAATAATTTGTCTCTTTAGACTTTTTTCTTGTCTTTTGACAAGTCTTGTCATTTTGGGTTGAAAGGTGGGCAGATTGTATAGGGTAATAGATACTGAGAATAGACCTTTAGTCTGAGGATTTTTACATACTAACCTAGATACAAGTTGGGGCTGTGTTTAATGTTTATTATAGCTATAGGCATCAGAGGCCTCAAGTTCCTCTTATGACACTGCCTTTGTCTCCCCTCTCTGTTTTGATGCTTTGTTTCTGTACTGCTCTTCAGAGACAGTGTCTGTATGTTACATTCCTTTCACCTACAATTCACTGTTATTCTGGAGGCTTGTTGGTGTGGCGGTAGGGTGTGGAGGAAGGAACAATTTTCTAATTAAGTCTCAGTCTTTGAAGTGCACAGCGGCCCTGTGTCTTGGGCAGGGGGTCCAGTGCACTTTGTCTTCTTAAATGTTTCTGAACCCCCTGTAGGAATAGATCTATATTTCCCTGTGCCCCTACTCCTTTCCCTGACTGTAGCATTCTCAGCCTTTCTTTTTGAAGCTCTCTTCCTTGGTATCTATGGCTTTCTGCCCACTCCCCGCCCCCCTTAATTAGATGAAACAGGAAGGTTGGAGCAGGACTGGAATGGGACATTATTTCCTTTCTTTTGCTGAGATGAGATGTTAGTATTGAAAACGAATACAAAATACTAAGCAAAGTACTTTCCCCTAATAGGTGGAGCACAGAGGACTTTTAGAGCAGCAAAACTCTAAAAGTTTTATTCTGTATTATACTGTAATGGCGAATATATGACATTATGAATTTGGCAAAACCCATAGAACTGTACAACATAAATAGGGAGCCCTAATGTAAAATTGAGTTAATAATAGTAGATCAATATTGGTTCATAACTGTAAGTAACGTACCATACTAATGTAGCATGTTAATAATAGGAGAAACTGTGCGAGTGCTGGGGGTGGGGTATAGAACTCTCTATACTTTCTGCTCAGTTTCTCTGTAGATCTAAACTGCTCTAAAAACAAAGTCTTATTACTTAGGAGGATCTTTTTTTTATGGAGAAAGGTTTGGAAAAGATTCATCATGGCTACTCTTCCTCACTCCCTGGCAAGGCAGGAGTGTTTTCCTGGAGGGAAAGCACACAAAAGTGTTGGAATACGCACCTGACTGGCTCCTAGGACCTTCCCATGCTGGTCCACACTTGGCCTCCAGCAGTTTGTCAAAATCACGAGTTAAGTGTTCCTACTGGCCTATTGCGTTCCATGGTTTCTGCTTCAGGTAAGCAGATCTCAGCTCTTGTACCTCTCTGGAGGTAACGTCTCTCAGATTTCAGAAGAGCAGTTTGCCCAGTGTCAGTTATCTGATGAGTTCACGAAAATGCATTGATTTTCAGTTTGTCCAGCTTTTTTTGTGTTAGAAGGACTAGAATGGCTCTCAAGCTCTTTCCATATCAGAGCTGAAACTAGAAGTAGATGTATAGTTTTTTAATCTCAGTGTGTTTTGCAAAGTTATTTTGCAGAGTTCTTAAAAAAATTTACACTCCCTTCATCTATAAATAAAATGTTTGGTTTCCTCACTTTCCCTGATGACTCTCCAGCAGTCATTACTATTATTTCTATTTTTTGCCAAACTTATGGATGAAAAGTGGTTTTTAACTGTGATTTTCTGCAGGAATCTGAACCTGTCTTCAGGTGAATTAGCTAAACGGAGTTCCTCTTGTATAAATTTCCTGTTTAAAACTTTTGACCATTTTTTCGATAGTGTTTTTCCTCCTTATTCCTATTGTAGTTTTCATGTATTTTTAGATACCCTTCTTTTTCCGCTACATTTTGCAGTAACTATCTTCTCCCAGTCTTTTCTTCTCTTTCTTACTTTTTAAAAAAATTTTGTCTAAGATTTCTTTACTCTTTGGAGATTACACAGAGATGTAGTAAAAGTGTCAATAATTTTCTACATAATTTAGCTTTTCTGAACCTTATCTTAAAAAGCTTTCTCTAGCCCGTGTCCTCTGATGTTTCACTCTAATTGTTTTACTCTAATTCTTCTAAAGTTTTTTTTTTTTTTTAACTTAGGCCTTGATACATGTAGCACATCTTTTATTTTTTCTATAAACTGCAGATTATTTTTATATGGTGATGGAACAAAAAATATTTATGGAATAATTCTTCATTCTTTGGGTGCTTGGGTGTTATCACCAACCAATAACAACTCCTTTATCGTGTATCAAAATCACATGTATGGCTTTGGGTTTGTTTGGGGCTTTCTATCATGACCTATTGATCTCTTTCTTTTTCTGTACTAATACTACATTGTTTTAATTTTTATAAATTTATAATGAAATGATATCTGGTAGTGATATAGGAGGTGCTCAGTTTCCCTGGGTTCAGGTTTTGGGAACGCACCTCTGGGTTTCCAGCCACTCCCCAAGGCCTCAGGTCCCCTCCTTTGGGCCCTCCCCTGGAGGAAAGTTTCTGTTGCCAGTTAAGATTTATTTTCAGCACCAACATGGGGAAAATGAGACCACAAGGGCTGGCTGGTGCAAATCCAGTGTCTGGGCATGCTCAATAGAGAGCACAGGATATTCTTGAATATGCCTGATGCATATGATAGTCTGACCAACGAACATGCTCCAGGAAGAGACCAACTGAGCATGTGCTAGACCAAATGTTACATAACTGGGAACCACCCCCTTAATTGAATATTCATTAGATCGAGAAACTATAAGGGCCCAATCCCAGCAGAAGGCGGGGTGGTTGCCCACTTTCCTGGAGGCAACTGAACTTCACTGGCTGAGGTGTGTATGCTTTACATTGTATCAAACTTACTTTCAGCAAGCCACTGCTCACTCTCTTGAGCCAGCCTGCACTTTGTACTGAACTTTAAGTATCTGTTTCTTGATTTTGTGATAAACTTGGAGTGGGCCCTGCTCAGTCTCTGGAGCTAGGCCACACTCTCTCTGCAGAACGTGTGTTTCTTGTCTGTTTTGTTAAACTTGTTCCCACTTTCTACTGTCTCTGCCCCTGAATTCTTTCCTGTGTGGGGTCAAGAACCTGGTAAGAGGACGGGGTGGTTGAGGTGGGTTGAGGCCGACTATCGGGCCTCCCGGACCCTATCTCCTCCCGGACCCTATCTCCTCCCGGACCCTATCTCCTCCCGGACCCTATCTCCGACATCAGTAGAGCAGTTTACCCTACCTCACTTCAACCCACCTTTCCCCTGCCTTGTTCTTTTTCCAGAATTGTCTTTACTATTTTGGGGATTATACACTCCCATATAAGTTTTAGAAGTAGCTTCTCTAGATTCACCAAAACATCCTTTAGAATGATAATTGGAATTTTATTAATTTTATAGATTTATTTGGGAATATTTGACCCCCTAAAATATTACGTTTTTTTTCCACTCATGGGTATGTTATGTCTTTTTATTTACAGTATTCATTGAGTTCTATTTTCCATGCTTCCGTATAGGTCTTCCATCTTCTTTTTTAGGTTTACTCTTAATAATAGTTTTGATTGCTTATTTGAATGAGGTATTTGTTTAACCTACTGTTTTTTCCAGTTGATTATTTTTGAGGTATAGGAACGTCACTGTGTTTGCCACAGACAAATGTGAGAAATACATAAAAATTCAGAACACTAGCTGAAC
>NW_007727595.1:389935-396565 GCF_000696425.1 Galeopterus variegatus | reverse complement strand
TCTTTGAGAGTTCCTGACATTAATCAAGCAGTTATCTAATTATTCCTTTAAACTTTTTTAATTATAAGAAAAATTGTTACTAATTTTGAAAAAAAAAGTTAGAATTAAAACTTCATTAATGTGGTCTAATAATATGTAAAAAATAACTGTCATGATTAATCTCACATGCCATTTAAAACCATATTAGGAGAAGAATGGGACTTAATCAAAGACAATCCTGAGAGTTTTGCCCAGTGTTTTTAGACTTTGTTTTGGGCTGGGCCAGTCATCTCAGTGAAGGGCAAAATCTAGATCAACTGAGTTGAGAAGGAAGAGAGTGTAAACTAGAACACTGCAGTGGAAGGTGGAAAATGAATCAACCAGAGCTGAGTGAAAGGATTCCAGACTTGAACAAAGGGCCTTCAAGGATTGGACAGTGGGTATCTGTAGTGAACTAGGACTAGGAAGTAGCTTGTCTTCTCTCAGCAGATCTGTGCTGCCTTTAGCGAGCAGCAGAGGAGGCAGACCTTGAAAAGAAAAGGGATTCAGGGACACACTGTGGTTGGGAAAGTAGCACTGAAGTGATAGACATGGAGTTGAATGGAAAGCCAAAGCAAAGTCATGTCAGGGGCTAACAGTTTTGTAAAATGTGTCCAAGAGGTTTTTTGATTGTGTGGTAGAAAACCCCTGAGTGACTAAAATCTTTACAAAGTTTCTTTACAATCTTTACAAAGTCTCTCCTGCAGAAATAAGTAAGGAAGAATAGCCAATACCTGAATAAAGCATGTCTATTTCTATTGAATCCAACATACAATAGCAATAAAATTATAATGATAACCAACCTATATTGAATATCAGGCTCAATATAGATATTTTATGCAAGGGTATGTCTACCCTGAAATGTAGACCTAGTTATACACATATTCAGGATGAAGAAGCTAATATATAGTAAGGTCACACAGGCTCACACAACTAATATGTATGTGTAAGGCTGGGGAAGTTTTTCTCCCAAGATCTCCTGTTTATAAAACCTACAAGTTGGGGCTGGCCGGTTAGCTCAGTTGGTTACAGCACAACCTTATAACCCCAAGGTCATGGGTTCAGATCCCCCAACCAGCCAGCCACCAAGAAGTAAAATAAAATAAATGAAACCTATCAGTTTTCCATTGTATCCTGCTTTTCAGTTCTTAAAACTAACAGTGCAATCTTTATGCCATTATACATGTTTGCATTTGCTCTATTATATACTAAATTTTTATAATATTGTATAATTGACTTCTTGTTGTATGTGTGTGGTTTTTGCTTTTCCATGAATTTGAAAGTAGCTTAAGAGTTAGAACCTACGTTTTCTTTTTATGGAAGGCCTACTACTAGTGCTGTGATAAGCCCTGATTCTGACAAATGTTTGCTGATGATAATGTCAACAACCATCTGGTTTCTCCTATCATTGAAGAACAGAACACTTATGTACAAACTTCATATATAATTCTTGGCATAATTTTGTATGTAAGTTTATATACCTATAATTTGTTGAATATTTGCATAAATGGCTAAGTTAAAAGCATTTGAAAAGTATTCTCTTTTTCATCTAAATAGGATTTTTTTTTTGCTCCTAACAGAAAGCACCAGATTAATTTAATGGATTGTTTTCCCACATATGTTCGATGGAACACTGGTCTACAGATATATGTTTCATGTACAAAGGGTTTTGAAACCAAATACATTTTGCTGCTGTGTTAATTTATTATAAGGACTGTTCCTGAGCAGAGACTTAAAAAGAAAGTGTTTGGGTTTCCCGCCTCGTGGGCCTACTTCTTTCCTGAATAACTAGAGGATGGGATCAGAAGACAGTGAAGGGTCCTGAGCCATCCTTTCCCACAGATTACAGGTCTGCTGCTGAGAACATAAGCCTTGGCCAGGTACATGCTCATTCTCTTTTCTCCCTCTCTCTCTTTTCCTTTCTCTTCTCTTCTTTCCTTGCCTCTCCCCCGATGTTTAAATCTAAACAGAGCATCATCTCCAGTGTCGCAGCCCCTCCTTAGATGTGTTAGTAACGTCAGTGAGGTTCTCATTTTCTTTTTCGTTGAAGCAAATTCTGGACATTGCTCACCTCTCTCCCTGCTTCTGGCCGCGGAGACATTGTACTTTCAAGGCCACTTCTCTAGGTGGAGTTCCTTTTACTAGAGAATTACCTGTGAATTCTCTCACTTTCACACTCTTGATATTGGAATTCTACATACAGGCTACACTTTGCACATTCAAAATGCAAACTAATGATGAAGCTAGAGCTGGTTAGTGTCAGGCTGCATCATTAGTGCCATCATCGGGAGGTTTTTACCATGAGTATTTTTTGCATGGGCACTGGGCCACAGGAAGCAGCTTCAATTTCTGCCTGCTTTCATTTCCAGATAGATTAAAGACAATTTCTAATTTTAAGTATTAACTTTACCCTAAAGGAGTTTATGATGCCAAGGACAAGAAGAGCGGATATGTGACATTATAAAAAGGAAAAAAGGCAGCACTATATGCATGTTGGTCAGGAGCTTGGGTAGGTGATAAGAACTACAGAGATTCAGAGGAAGAGGAGATTGTGGTAGGCTGCAGGCCTCATGGAGACTTCAGGAAGGAGGTGGAGCCAGAGCCTGGCCTCAAAGAAAGAGAAGGACTTCAGAAGAGGACGGCAGACTTGATCGAACATTCTGGCCAAAGAATATGAGGGCAGAGGTTCAAGAGAAAAACATGTGACTTGTTCAGAAGAGAGTAAATGGATCCATTTATCGTATGGAAGCATTTGCAAGAGGAGGTAAAGAAAGAGATATTTGAGAAGGTAACTGGGAACAAGATTGTTTAGGGCATTTACATCTCAAGGTGAAGAAGCTGAATCTGCATTCTGAATCTGTTCAATGGAGAGCCATTGAAATGTTTGGTTACAAGGGGAAAAAATATGAAATAATGCATTTAAGGAAATCTAAACTAAGTAAATTTAGTTTCTGTAAATTATTCAGTTTACTGTTTATTCAATAAATACATTGACAGAGATAAAGCATTGAGGAATAAGATTTGAGATGAGAGTCTGAATGAAGACAGGGGAATCAGTAAGGTTTGAACAAAACATCCAGAAGAGATATTCCAAGAGCCAAACTCGGGAGAGCAGCAGCAAGAGTTGGACGAAAATCTATGGATTTCAAGGTTGCATATGTTGATTAAAAAAGAGTGATGTGCATGACATGAGCGATGGGGCTCTTTTGCAAAAGCCACCCTAGACGTACAGTCCATTTCAGTCTGCTTGACCTTGTCAGGTAAGCTGAAGATAAGGACTCAGCTCTTATACGACAGACACCATAGCAACTCATGAAGAGGGACTATAATGCAGTTCTTACTGTGGGAAGTGATATCTTCAGACAGACTTAGTAACAGAACTGAAGAAGCCCTCAGACAGGCCCACCCTTGCTGCTCTTGCTGCCGCTACTGCTGCAGCTCAGACACCAACACCTGAGGAGTTCTAGTGGTATTAGGTTGTCCAAGAGTAGTAGCATTTGAATACTGCATCGTTTACTTGGAACTAAAATGTGCTGACTTTCATTGTTGATATTTATAATGCCGTCCCATAAAAACTTCAAAATTACCTTGAACAGAAGTGAAATATCATCTACCCTCAAAAACCTACCATCATCCAAAGTTCTTTCACCTGGGAAACTTCTCTGTCTCTCTCTTTCTCTCTCCTGCCATATCTCACCATCACTACATCCCTTCTGTTTCTTAAGTACCTTTTCTATCCATTTGCTTCTCTCCAGCTCCAATACCACATCCATAATTTGGACCCGATACTTTCTTACCTAGATTCCTACAATATTCTCTTTCTTTTTAAAAATGTTTCCCTGCAGTCTTTTTTTTAATGTATCCCTAACTTCAGTTTTGTCCTCCCTACACCAAAAACAAATTTCTACATGTCATTTCCATACTCTTAGGGATAAGCACTTATGTCTTCGTGTATTATAGGAAGTTGTTCATGTTCAAACTTCTTTTCTCTCTGTCAAGACTCAGAGCTCCTATGCATGCACCTCGCCTGCCATGTAGATCTGGCTTTTATTTGCCCTTCTTGGCCCCTTGAATATACTTTTACATCTGTTTCTCTCACTAGAATGTGAGTTCTCTAACACAGGGACCAGGTCTTGTTCATCTTTGTTCTCTCAGAACATTTGTATCTCACAGAGCTAGCATGTATACATGAACGTATGCGTTTTCTTCTCAATTATATCAGGACTAAGGCATGTAATTCTTTGTCATGTTTGATGACTGGAAATCAAACCCTGCTCCCCTTTTTGTCTTTACTTAACTGAAATGCCATTACGGGATGGTAGAAAAAATAGCAAGTTCTAAAAAATCTAGTAAAAATATTGTGGGCTGGCAAATATGATGTAAATTATCAGGATTGAGAACAAAATTCCCAGCACTTGGAATACTGCAGATGGTATTCAAATGTGACTCAAAAATGTGATTTCATAAAAATAATAGTATTTATATGAGCAATTTGAAGTAGATTGAAAACTAAGTCTGACAGAAAAGTTTTGAGTCTACATGCCCTACATGCCTTTTTATGGTTCTATCTTAGAGGAATTTAGCTAGGCCGTAAACATCAGTAGATTTTTTTTTAAGTATACCCTACTTGGATTAAACATAATCAATATCACTTACATACCACCTCTGTCTAGACCTAATCTAAAAAGTCCTAAAGCAACATAAAAACTAACCCCTGACAATGTTAGATAGACCTGTGAACAAGTTTGTTCCCATCGTTCTGTGACTTAAGAAGTCAAGTGTCTGTAAGGTCTTGGATGTCAACATTCTTCTTTTTTGCCAGTTCCTCTACTTCTGCAATGCAAGTAACAAAGTATAATAAGTAGGATTACAAGTGTTACAAAAAACAATCCATGTGCAATAATTAAGGTGCAAGTGAGCACATTCTGTCTGTCACTGGGAGTTAGATTATAAATATTGAAAATGAAATATATTGTTGAGAGTATGCAATGAAAGCATTGCACATAGATTTTTATAGCTTAGCAAATCCAAACCACTGGAAGAGGCATCAAAGAATTTGCTAGCCAAGAATCCCAAGGTCTAGTACTTCTCAGATCTATACCTAACAGAAAGTCTCCTAACCTATTCCTAAATGTCTCCAGGACATAGATGGTACAAATTTGATGATCAAATCTGATCTGATGTAAGCCAAGAGAGTGCAGTTATTATAGTATCTAAGCTAACTTACAATACTTTTTATTTGAAAAATAATGTTCATTTCCTGGTGTGAGCTTGCAGCAGAATGAAAATATGCTTCACTAGCAGAAAGGGTAGTGTTTTCTCTATCTGATCTTTCATCAGATAGACAGAATTGTTAATCAAGACAGAATCTTCTGAAATACATGATTTGGAGTACTTCCCAAAGAAATGTACTAAAAGAGATGGTGAATTACAGTTTTATCTCATTTGCTCTAAATTCTACTCATGATTTACCCAGGATTTATAGTGTCTCACCCTTGTGAGATTTGTCCCATAACTCATTCTAGTCAATATGATGCATTTAATACTGAAAGATTTTTATCTTGGAAATAACTTGACTGTTTCAAACTATGGGCTCTAATTAATCAGAAGGTAATTGCATTAAGTACCTTTCCAGTTGCCAAGTCTAATCAAATTCTACCTAGGTGAGTCTGCGTCTGGCATGCTTTGTGAAATTTAATCAGGGGCATGATTTAAATGGAACTCCGTAACTGGACATTGAAGTTCCCCCAAATGTTTGTGTTATAAAAATCAAGCAAATTCAGCTTGCCTTTACCACGCAGAATCTTGTTTCCAGTTTGGGAACAGTTATAGGTTCAAGCAAGCATTTCCACATGCAGAAACTCAGTAACTGTGGTTTGAATATACCAAGAAGGCATTTGCAGTTTTATTCTAGAAACAAGCCTGTCACAAATCAGAATCACATAATGCCAGATTCTGTAGAAGTGGATGTAGATATCTGCCGGATTAGGCTTAAGACAGTGTGATTCAATTAGTAACAGAGTGTATGTGTGATGTCACTTCCCCCTGTATTAGCTGCTGTCCACATGTTTATTTACCTTCTCTACCAGACTATAAACATCTAAGGTCAGGCACTGGTCTTTTCCTACTGTACCATTCTTCATTGCTGAAGCAGTGCCTAGTTGATGTTGATAACTGAATAAATTAAGAGAATGTCTGGTACCTAATGATCTCTTAATATGTATTTATTAATAAGTAAATTAATGAATTGATAAAATAATAAACACACACATGTATCTATTACAGTTGGAAATGTTTTAATAGTCAGTTGAGGCATTTAATGCCTTAAAGGATATGCATCCTCTTTATTGCTTTGGAAATCAATTACACTGAAAATTCAGACTTGAATATTACATTAAAACACTGGAAGTAGCTTCCTTGCCAGTGTTCCCAAACTACACATTCTATTAATTTTTTAAAATAAAGCTATCTTCTTGCTTATAGAGAGCAGCATTTATAGTGTGCTTTAGATGTTTGCAAATTCCACCCTGTTCTGCATTTGCATCTGCTTTCACCTTTCCTTCTTTTTTAGTAACTCTCCCCATGTTAAAAAAAAAAAAAATTAAAGCAGTT
>NW_007727595.1:387211-389134 GCF_000696425.1 Galeopterus variegatus | reverse complement strand
CTTTGGAAATCAATTACACTGAAAATTCAGACTTGAATATTACATTAAAACACTGGAAGTAGCTTCCTTGCCAGTGTTCCCAAACTACACATTCTATTAATTTTTAAAAATAAAGCTATCTTCTTGCTTATAGAGAGCAGCATTTATAGTGTGCTTTAGATGTTTGCAAATTCCACCCTGTTCTGCATTTGCATCTGCTTTCACCTTTCCTTCTTTTTTAGTAACTCTCCCCATGTTAAAAAAAAAAAAAATTAAAGCAGTTTCTTTTCAGAGTTTGCAGCTCAGATCAAAATTTTTGTATTAATGAAATTCTTAGAAAGGACTGTTTCAAATAATTGTAATAAATATTATATTGCTTTTGTTAATGCTTGTAATGAGAAAATTGGAATAAATGTTAGAGTTGTTGTTAGACAAGAAAATAATTGTTAGGCTTTAATATTCTCATCTGGGTCAATTCACAGTCTCACTATCTCAGAGAAGGATCAAGAGCTGGTCGAATGGCTTTTAGGGAAATTCATATATCTTGCAGTTGTCTGATAGAAAAGTCGCTGCAGAAAACTGGGCACTGGGATGGCTCATTGCATTTGTCTAGCTTGCCTCCTGAAGGGAGAACAACTCAGTTCTTGCATTATTTAGTCTACAGCACCATCGCTTAAATGGGTAAGAGACTGAAAGATCTTATATGGGTGCAAAGACAAGATAAACCACGTGACTATACATATTTACTACTGGATATGCAGGACCTGTTCTAAACACACTACCAACCATTCAGATCATCCTAATATCTACACAACTTCTAGATGTTTACCTCCACCCCAGACTCTCTACACTGAAGAACAGCAAAGGGACATTGTCTCAATTGGAGGAAACTTAGAAGTAGCTATACATAAAGGAAATCACACAATGATGAGCTTCAGGTGATCTAATAACTTTACCAGTAGTTCCCAGTGTTTATTTGTAAGAACTTAAATTGATAACTTTCTAACATTCTTGGGTTTCTTTGTGTATTTGTGTTCCCATATCATCCTAACTTTTATTATCATTCTTAGGGCAATAAATCGTACCTTTGAACATATTTAACTCTCTTGTTAAACTAAGAGCTCCTATGGACATTGTTGTACATTATTTTCAACACAGTCCAGTGCCTAATAAAGTTTTGAGTATTTAGTAGCTCCCCAAAAAATGTTTGTTGAATTAATAAATAAAAGTTTTCTCTTACTTCATCTTCAAATACCCATTCTTTGCCTTTGATCCACATCTTCAAATAACTCTGAAATTTAATCACTCCATGTAACATCCCCTCAAAACATCACCCATAAAATGTCTATAAATATCTACTATGTCATAATATTGCGCCTTGCTTCTCGGGGCTTGTTATACTCTCTTGATTGTCCTGAAAGAACTTATCTAGGTGCAGAAACTAGACAAAACCACATAAATAAATGACTAAATTACAAAATGAGGAAGTAAATAATTAAAAGGACACCATAAATGATATGAATACAGTGTGTTCTAAGATTATGCCTAAGCTAGGTCTATTAAGGAGATTCACGTCTGGGAAAACCTGAGGCTGTTTGGGGCAGCTGCCAGAGTTCACAGTTTTGAAAGGCTGAGTGGCTCCTGGGAGACCACAATCTAAAGAATGAGAATTTGTAGACAAACCTGACTCAATAACTAAGAATGAACTATTGGAGGGGAAGAGTGATCTGATGAGCTGCTTGAATTTGGCCCCAGTGTAGCATCTCCTTTCATCACTGACTCAAATTAGAATTTTAGGGAGAGGGGCCGGCCCGGTGGCGCACTGCTACAGTGCGCCGCTTGGGAAGCGCGCCAGCGCTCCCGCCAAGGGTTCGGATCCCACATACAGACCGGCCGCTCACTGGCTGAGCGAGATGCGGGAGCAACACCGAGGGTTGCGATCCC
>NW_007727595.1:383124-386211 GCF_000696425.1 Galeopterus variegatus | reverse complement strand
CAACACCGAGGGTTGCGATCCCGTTGCCGGTCCCCGGTCCGGTACAGGGGCAACACTGAGGGTTGCGATCCGTTGCCGGACACGGAAAAAGACAAAAGACAAAAAAAAAAAAAAAGAATTTTAGGGAGAAACAAAGAAGTGTAACACAGAACTGAAATTACTTTGTAAGATATTAGTATTGATGAGATATCATATACCCGTAAGATATCGAGCACAGAGATTTTACCCATTAATAAAGAATAACAAGAAGGGGTGGAGGCATTGTCTCCCACTTTACCTTAGGAATATCATCCAGTTTTAGGAACTGCAGAGTGCAGTTAATCACTGGATAGTGTGATACCCAGACAGGTAGAATCTCAGATGTGGAGCAGAGGCGTTAGTACCCAGTAGGTGTAACAGTACCTAACTGAAATATCAGTGTTACCCAACAGAGACTGTTTCCAGCGGTAGGAAGGGGAAGCAGGAGAAGAATGCAGTCATGGCTAGATGTAATTTTGAGTCCATGCTGTATTCCTTTGGTGCAACCTCAAAATGCCTAAAGCAAGACTCCACAGGGGATATTAACAAGTGGCAGGTTACATATGTAATAGATATTTAGAGGCAGTTGAGGTAACTGAGCCATGAAGCAGTCAAGGGAAGCTTCATGAAGCAGGTAGAACTAGATATAGGTCCATGAGGAGAGATGAAGGTAGTGGAGACAGTGATACTGAAAGATGAAGATGAACAAAGAAAAGGAAGAAATACTTGTGGTCTGCATGGGAGACCATGAACATAGCATTGTGACTAGCTGTAGCTCTGTGTACACTAAGAGAGGATGGAAAGCAACTGGATTAGAAATGGAAATCGGCACCAAAATTAAAGAAGCTTATAACTTTACCACCTCAAAAATACAAGGCTCCTGATGTGAAGATTTCAGAATTTCTCAGATAATAAAATCCCCTTGACTCATAGTTACTTTGCAGTAGTTACTTTGAACATTTTATCTTTCATCTTCGAAAGGTCTATGATGTAAATACTGTTATGTTAATTTTTTATAAATCAAAATTGAGGCTTAGAGAGTTTAAGTAACTTAACCAAAGTGACACATTAAGATTTGAGCCAGAATTCCAGACCAGGTATGTGTGGTTTCACAGACCACAACATGCTGCCACCCTTTTTCAATTTTTCCCTATTCAACTCTCTGATCTCAATAGGACCAGGTCAATCTTGAATTTTCTCTATTTTGTTTTATTTCCTTCAGTGAAATAATAATGTTTCCATATTACCTAAAGATAGAAAAGAAGTTAATGGCAGATCTCTCACTTCTTGAAATTAGTTTCTTAAATATTACCTGATATTTCTTGAAGACACTGGCCTTGAATGTTCAACTTTTTAAAAATTCTAGTGCCTTGTGGTAAATATGTCAACATTGCATATACTTGAGTGGCTTGCTTTGGTGTGTTAATGCTGTAGGAGATAATGTGCCTGGTACTTCAACAGAAGACTCATTCTTGTACCCTCAGCAACCTAGAGGGGGAGTTTAAGAGTTAAAGGAGATAAGAAGGGAGAAAGGAAACGGGTTTTATAAAAGAGGATGAGGCCAGCAAAAGTATTTGAGTTGAAGACAGATGAGGCTGGAATTAAAGAAGGCTACCACGAGGGTGGAGTGATTAGGTTTGATTTGGTATACTTAGAAAATGGACTTTAGGGTAGACAAGACCAGCATTCTGACCTGGAAATAGATGTGACTTGGAACCTGGAGATGAAATACTCACACTGACAGGAAATCAATAAAGGCTTACTCTACTGCTGAATGGGAAGGAGCCTTCTATCTACTCTAAATTTCTATGAACACCTCACTTAATTAGTTTCAGACACCATGTTAAAGCTGCTTTGAATACACTTGAGAATCACCAAGGGTATAAACTACTTTTGTGATGACCCACCCTAAAGAAAGTTACCAGTAGTTACTGAGAAATCTTGTTCCTAGTTACTGGGAAATCTTGTTCCTGAAGTTGGTTGGGTGTTGGTAAAGGGTGGCACGTAAAAGAGGCATGCTGTTCTGCTGCCACTTCCGACTGCTGTATGGAAAGCATATTTAACCACACTTTATCTCACAGAGTCAGTTTGACTTAGCAAGAATAGGCTACAGAGAAATTGCATTCCGCTAAAAAAGCATGTGAATTTGTCATGGAGGGTTGAAATGATTGGTAAATAAATCCAATTTTCAGAGGTAAATAAAAGAAAATCTTCAGTTTGCACAGTTAAGATAGGATTATGTGTGATGTGGTTTTCTCCTAATTTAAAATGGAAAAAATTTCCAAGTTATTTATGAATGTATCAAAAAAATTAGAATGTACTATCAAATATATTTTGATGTTGGTGCAATCCAAACATCAGTCATGCATTTTCAAATTTCTGGAAGAAAAAAATATATGTCTACTAAGTAGATGTTGGTTACTTTTCAAAGTTTGCTCTCAGAAATGAGCCTTGGAATAATACAATGCATGTTTGTATGAGGTACAGCAGTGGAACAAAGGAGAGAATGGTTAAAAATAAATTTGTCTCCAAGAAACATTATTTTGATACTATGGTTGGAACTAATTTTGTGTACTTTGGTCATTGAGGTGATATAGTAACAGATGTTCAAAAAATATGTTCATATATACCATCATCTGCAGTAAGTATTAATTGTAATGCCATTTTAGCTCTCAAATATATCCAATTCTCCCCATCTTCTCTGCCCCTGGGTTGATGTAATGGCCTCTTAACTGTTCTCCCTAGCTCCAGTCTGGCCCCTGCTAAGTCTCTTTGCATTAGATTGGGCTTTGTAACTGGGGGAAAGTGGAGCTCCTCTTTTATCCACTACTCTCTAGGTAGAGGGATAATAGCAGTGTCTGGTGCTAAGGTGTTAAGGAAATTAGTTCTAGCCCTGGAATCTGGCTTATAATAAACTGATATGTCAGAAGTTCACAGAGCTTCCTGCAGGCTTAATCTCTGAATAAGGATGTCAGGGACCACCCATTTATTTTTTTTATTTATTTATTTTTTTATTTTTTATTTTGTCAATATACAATGTATATGATTATTATGGCCCATCACCGACAC
>NW_007727595.1:377568-379110 GCF_000696425.1 Galeopterus variegatus | reverse complement strand
GCCCCCCCGAGGCTGGCCGGGGCCTTCCCACGCTGCCAGCCCCGTCTGAGAACCGCGGGAAAAGTGGGACTATAGGCCAAGGGACCACCCATTTAAGTACAGCTATTGCTAAGGAATTAAGTCCTAGTTTTGGTGTTTGTATTCTTCACTTCCCTGGGCCTTATGGGACTCTGGGTTGTCCAAGATCTTAGTAACAATCCTAACCTCCTCTGACAGAGAAGTAATTAATTAGATAAAATAGTAAGCAGCAAAGCCAAATGGGCATAGTATGCATGGCAGAATTCAAGCTAGAGTCCTCCTTCCTCTGAATGGCAGCTTAGAATTTTCTTGTGCAGTCTTTTAATGACTTACCACATAGCTGTTCTGAGCCCCAGGGTATTTTGGGGCTTTTGGAATAGGACTCACTACTAGGGGTTTGGTTACCACTACTAAGGGACCATATTCGCTGAGTGAATGGTTCCAGGTAGTTCTGTGACTTCCTTTTTCAAGTGTCAGTAAATTTTAGCTCTGTCCTATTTGTCTATACAAAAGGACCACTGTGCTTTTTTTCACTGGCAGGATTAAGTGGTTATTAAGGCCATAAAATCAGTGCAACCAGGACAATAAAGAACCTCACTTACTGGAGTTGCATTCAAAAACAAGATAATTAGTGGGAATGAAATAAAACTGTCTGTTTCAAGGATGAAGGTCAAGGAGCAGGGGACATGTGGTCAGCTCACGTAATAGGAAAGAACCAATTTTATTGGACATTAGGAACAACCCGATTTCCTTTTTAAAGAAAATAAATCACCCCCCACATATTTATTCAGCTCCTACTATTGGAAAGGCATTATTCTAAGTTCAGATGATGGTGGTGAATCAGAAAGATTGATCCTAACCATAAGGACTATCAGGAGCTTGCATTTGAGTAGAAGGAGATAGGTAGTAAAATATGTCAAAAATAAAAATATACGTGACCCAAAAGGAGGTTAAAGCTGATGTGCATTGGGAACACTGAAGACTGAGTAACTCTCCAAGTCAAAGCAGGGGTGAGATTTTATACAGTGAGGAGAAGAGAGGGGTAAAAATTTACTACCTCTGGTTTGGCTCAGGTAGCAATTTTCATCTTTAACTGCTGTAAGATTTGCCACTGGAATGGCTGGGAGTTATTTTTGTTGTCGGGCCTCTTGCTTGGGATCGTTGGTGCAATACCACCCAAATAAATGTCAAAACAGTTCTATCAAAAGCTGTTTTTATGAGCCTTGTAGTTTGTTGGTCAGTTGAGGTTCAGGGGCAGAAGTTGTAGGAAAGAAACAGGTAAAGGGAATAAAAAAGGAAGGGAGGCAATTGTCAAAGGCAGTTTTGGTTCTTTGGCAGTTTACAAATAAAATATCTACGGTGATTTGTATATTTCATGAAGAAAGTAAATCCAGGGAAACGTCAAAGAGAATCATTACGGAAGTGATTTCTAAGGACGTGATGCTCAAGTTTAAACTTGACTGTTGGGGGCCAGCCCGGTGGCGCACTGGATAGTGCGCCGCTTGGGAAGCGCGGCGGCGCTCC
>NW_007727595.1:364296-377074 GCF_000696425.1 Galeopterus variegatus | reverse complement strand
AAAAGACAAAAAGACAAAAAATAAATAAATAAATAAATAAATAAATAAATAAATAAATAAACTTGACTGTTGAAAAGAGAAAGCCATGTGAAGATAGGGGTGATTTAGCAGCTGCAAATGCTCTGAAGCAAGAATTAGCTCAGCATGTGTAAGAGAAGAAAGAACGAGAGATTGAGATACGTTAGACAAAGGTACAGCTATAGGCTGGGTAACTCTCCAAGTCGAAGTATGGGTGCGACGGTTGTGATATTTGGCCATATTTTGATATTTGAATTATACTCTAATTACAAAGGGAGGCCCCCGAAGTATTTTTAGCATGAGAGGGACATGACCTGTCCTCTCCTCTGGAAAGATTCCTCTGGCTGTTGTGAGTTAAGTAGGGGAGAGAAAGACAGTTAGCAGGTTACTAAAATAGCCCAGATGAAAGATGAAGGAAACTCATACTAAGGCTGTAGCGGTGAAAACAGTGAGTGGATGACATGGGGAAAGAAGTAAGGATGCAGATTTGGATGGGGTGTTTTGAAGAAGTGGTTCTCAAACATCAGTGTGCTAAAAATCATTTGGGCATAATGTTGCAATGGAGGTTCTAATGCAGAAGGCCGGAAGTAGGGTCTGTTATTCTACTTTCTAACAAACTCCTGGATCATGCTGATGATGCTAGGCAGAGAACACAATCTGAATAGGAAAGAGTTGGGGGCTTTTTAAAAAAAATTTCTCTCTCCTCTCCAACTGTTTTAGTCCATTTCTATTGCTTATAACCTGGAACTAGATGATTTTTAAAGAAAACAGAATTTATTGCTTACAGTTTCAGAGGCTGAGAAGTCCAAAGTCCAGGGAACACAGCTGCTGAAGGCCTTGGTGGTGGCAACAGTGACCCAGGGCTCTCACATGGCAGAAAATGGCAGAGCAGCGAGAGGGACAGACTCTTCGTGCTCCCATTTTAAAGCCCTCAGAACCACACCCCTGACCACCATTTTTAATGCATTCACTCCTGCACGGTCCTACAATCTAATCACCTCCTCAAGGCCCCACCTTTCACTTACAATAATAGGATTTCCCACCTTCTTAACACTGTCACAGCGGGGGTCAAGTTTTTGGGGGGATGCTCAGTCCAAGGCACCAACTCCCCCAACTACCTAAGGCATCAGAATGGGTCCAGCCATGTT
This sequence comes from Galeopterus variegatus, assembly GCF_000696425.1. Taxonomy (NCBI): domain Eukaryota; kingdom Metazoa; phylum Chordata; class Mammalia; order Dermoptera; family Cynocephalidae; genus Galeopterus; species Galeopterus variegatus. The sequence continues at coordinate 375,908 of NW_007727595.1, read as the reverse complement.
TTAGTTTCTTCTTCTTCACCACTCAAAATACCACATTAAGGCTTTTCCTTGGACTATTTATTAGTCCATCAGAAACCACTGTAATCTCCTTTAAAGGATGGTTCTTGGTCAATTTCCAGTTCAGTTTAAAAAATGGTAGAAACTATTTAAAACACCTTCTCTCCAGTCTTTAATTTAATATTTTGATGTTATTCTGTCATGTGCTATTTACTAATTCTATGTTGTTTCTGAGAAAGAGTCATAATTGTTAAATTAAAAATGCTCAATTTTTTATTCACAGAGCTGCTTTTCTTCCTTGGGCATCCTTTACACTGCGTAGTACAGAATTGAAAGTATTTGTCCCTCTATTAATATGGAAGAGACTTCCTAAATTATAAGTAACAAAAAACTGATTCCTTAGTGTAAAAATGGCTTTTATAAATGCATGTATATGAAGGTAGTAATATGACTAAAACATTGCCTAAACAAACTAGGAACAGCAGGAAAAATCATTTTCTACCTGTGATTAACTTACTTAAAAGTCCTAAGTAATTTTTACTATTCCCTATAAATTTAGACCAAGATGACTATGTTCTTGAATTGCAAGAACATCACAGGAATATATGGGCTGCTTAATAACTGATGATAGAAAATAATGTATATTAAATATTTTCCTTTATTTTTAGGGAACTACTTTGTTTTTAGAGCAATAGGCTTAAGGTACTGATAGACATAGACTCTGCTCAGCGAACTACTACATGTGCGAACTTTGGCAAATTATTTAGCCTTTCTGAGCCTCAAACTCTGCATCTGTAAAGTCTGAATTATGATAACATCTCGTGAGATTTACAATAACAATAAGGTATGCCTGTAAATTATAAGCAGAGTGTCTGGTATACAGTAAGCTTTCAATAGATGTTAGACATTAATATTAGTAGTATGATTACTAATTATTATTTCCCAAACAAGAATAAACCTGATTCAGGAAGAACAGGTTGGTAGAGCCTTCAAAAACATGTTCGTGATCTGAAGTTCATGTACCAGCTGCTAATTTGCTTGTTTATTCCATTTGATTTTCCTTAGCTGCACATAAGGAAGGTGGGTGGCAGGAGCTTAATTTATTTGTCCCTTTTTTTGAAAATGTGGGTTTTGACTCTCACACTATTTTGAGGCATGGCCTGGTGGTGGCTTGGGGATATGCACACTTTAGGAAGGTGGGAGGATTGTGTAGCCCTCCTGGTGGCTCTGGCATCTTTCTTTCCCTAAGTGATCATCATAGGTGCTAGATTGCTAGTGCTGCCAGCCAAAGGACTCTCCTCCCACAGATCTGGAAACAAATGAAAAGAGCCATGACTCATGGGCTACAACTTTTTCAGCAGCTTGATACAAGCACTGATAGGCTCAGCTCCCATGTTTTCATCACCCCACAGGCTGGCTGAAGGGGAAAGGGCTCTTTGGTTTTCAAGTAAAGTGCTTCCCAACGATCATTGATATTGACTGAGAGATGCCGTGGAGAGAGTAGGACGTTGTTCCTATCCCTTTGCTGAAGTCAGTGAAAAGGATAATCTGGGGTGATACCAGGGTATCTTCATATTCTTAGAGGTATGGCATTTGAAGTATTTTCAAATTTCTCTTTACAAACTATCAGGGAATCCCTGCTTTCCTGCCTTAATTTCATCTATTGCACTTTGCACATTTTTCTAGTAACACTTAACGCACTGTGTTATCTTTTGTTGTAGTCATTGTTGCTGGCCTGACTGTCTTCTGTGAACTATGTGCTCTATGAGGGCAGGTTCTCTGCCTTTTCCATCTTTGGATCTCCAGTCCTGAGCTCAGTACCTGGTAGACAATAAGTGCTTAAATAGCAGTTGTTGGCTACATAAATGCATGGATTGGTGAATGGACAGATGAATGCATGAACGGCTACCCTGATGAAACTGGGGAAAAGAAAATAATCCAGTATAGTGGTTGTGGTGGATGTGGAAATACTTTTTAATTAGTAGATGAACATTCAATGGGAGGAATTATTTACTAAAAAGCCAGTTCTGAATTTTGGCCAACTTACCTTACTCTCAGGCTTAAGGTCATAATATTAAGCTCAAGAGCTGCCATTTTGTCCATAAAAATCCCTAAGTAATTTTGAGGAGAATTTAAAATGAAAGAAGAAAGTGTCTTCAAAGTAGAAATGAATATCTTTGACATAAATTCCATTTAAATTTAAATTAAAATAGATTTAGTTTATATGAAAGTAAGATTTATTGAATCTGTAGGAGATTTACATAGATAGAAAGCTTTATGTTCCATTGAACAAAAAATGATAGAAGTTAATTCAGGCACTCATTGAAATAGTGTGTATTAAAGACTTACTTTGTACTGGATGCAATGGACCGAGAGATGAATTAATCTACATCTCAGTCCTCTGAGGCCTCACAGTTAAATGAAGAAGCAGATGTGTAGACAAGTAATTGTAGTATTAGGGAAATAGAGGTATGATCATGGCACAATGGAAACACAAGAGATGAACATGTTTAACCCTGCTCAGAAAAATCTAGAAAGGGGGAACAAATGACATCTGACATGGAACTTAAGGGAGGTGGAAGTGTTTACCATGGCAGGAGGAAAAAGAGGTTGTACTTGTGCAGAGAGGTGAGGAAGAGCAGTGTGCATAGTGGGAAGTGCGAGTTGTTTGGTATGACCACTACCAAAGGGAGTAGAGGAGAACAGAAAGGCAAGTAGAGAGAAATCACTCGGGATTTGTATACCAAACTATGGATCCAAAGTTTATCCCTCCATGTAGATGATGCATAACTGAAGAATGTGGTAATGAGTGCTCAGAAAGGCAAGTAGAGAGAAATCACTCGGGATTTGTATACCAAACTGTGGATCCAAAGTTTATCCCTCCATGTAGATGATGCATAACTGAAGAATGTGGTAATGAGTGCTAATTGCTTTTCCAAATATTGCAGTATAATGTCTACTAAAGACATTTTATTTTTTATAGTGTATTGTAGTTCTCCTTTAACAGGTGGAAAAATGAGTTCAGTCGTTATGTAGTTCTGACCTCATGTACTTTTAATTGTTTGGTAAGTGCAATTGATTAAAAACATAATAATGTGATTTAATTTTATACCCTTATGTTAATTTGGTATACATCATTTTACAAATCAGAAAAACATACTGGGAAAAATATCACCATGGTTTTAGGATATATGGAGAATCATTTTATACTCAAATGGACACATTGACAAGGTCAGGAATAAAATGTGGGACAACTGGTTTTCTAGACATTGACTTTCTAATGAGACCACCCAGCTCAATAAATGCAATAACCTGAAAACCTGGAAGGTGGTTTTTATCTTCTTTTTTATGTTATGAAATTATGTCATAGGGTTATATGTCACCAAGTTCTCTTGCATGACCTTAAGTATTTTCCTTACAAGATTTTCCATTCTTTACCTCAGAGAAAATCACAGATTGTGGTCTTTTTGTAGTGTAGTTTACATTTTTATTTATCTTTAACCAAAGAAATAATTAACCAGACTTCATCCTCTCAAAGATCAGCTTACCCAAATTTGTCAATGCATTAGAAGAACTGCTATAGAAAATCAAGAGCATATCTTCAAAAGCTGCCTAGATTTATGTGATATTTGTTTAACCTATATTTTCAGAGTGCCTATATGCAAAAGACTCTCTGTGTGCGGGGGGGGTGTGTATGCACAAAGAACATTAACATTGGCAAACACATGGTGGATACTACGTTTCAGGCATTAGTCTACATGCTTTTTAAAATAGTATTAACTCATTTAATCCTCATCTATGAAGTGGGTTGCTTTTTAAATCCCCATTTTACAGATAAGAAAACCAAGGCTCAGAGAGATTAATAAGTAACTCTCTCAGGTCATGAGCCAGGAAATGGAAGTTTCAGGAATTATACTTCTGTGATTATCTCTAAAGCCTGTGCTCTTAGATACCACACTAGACTCCATGCCTTAGAAGGAAACTAGGACCTTTAGTAGCCCACATTGGGAAGACAGGTCATGTAGCCATGTGGAAACTATTATAGGGATTCAGAGTAGAAAGACAGTCCCTGTCTGGGGTGATCATGAAGGGTTCGTAAAAGAAGAGACATGGAATTGAAGCTGGACCTAAAGGATTGGTGGAATTTTGTCAGGTGGAGGTTAAGGTGGCAAAGCAGGCTAGGAATTGGCACCAGCAAAGGCACTGAGATGGAAGCCCACGAGGTGTTTTGTGGAGGAAAACACACGTCAGGCGTGAAGGGGACAGTTGGTATAAAAGGGAAGTAGCAAAGTTATTAGAAGCGTAGTTGTCACGAATTCTAGGAACCTTAGAGACCAGATAAAAGAGTTTGAAATTCATTCCGGACATGAAAGTTTGTGATTAGAAGTTTCACTTTATCTTGTTTTGCTTTATTCCAAGCAAAGGAGTATGATGAGAAAAGATGAATCTGGCAGCTATGTGTGAGACTGGCTAAATGGAGAATGGGAAGGATCTGAAAGGTGAATGAGAGAAAAATGTTGATATTCTCATAGATTTAAACACTTCAACAAGAATAACAAAAACTAAAATAAAAATGAACAGAAATGTCTGAAGTATCTTAACTCTGAAAGAGAAATCGAGAGCATTTCAGAGGTGTATTGCTATAGCAGAAAAGGTACAGTTATTAAGATAATATTGTCTCGCTACCCTACACAGAAAGGGCTTTGTACACCACCTGGAAATCTGGAAGAAGAATCCATTCTAGTCCTCCCTGCACTCTGAAGACATGAGTAACAGAGTTCTTTAACTTCCTCTGTACTTTGTGACAAGTTTGCCCAAGACAGATGTACAGAGAGGCACAGTCAGTACATTACTTTCAGATGTCCGTGGCTGTCCTGCGGTGGGGAATAATGATATATGTGCTACTTTGAGATGGGCATTAATATTGGTCATAGCTTACTCAAAGCACATGGGACCGGGAATGGCTGAGCTGGGAGAAGATTTGTCAGCAGTAACAGACATTTTTACCTAAGTTCCTGTGGTTTCTGAAGACGCACAAAGCAAGGAAATGAATCTAATTTGAGTTTTGGCTTTCTGGTTGAACTGCTTCTGCATCACGATCCTCAGATATCAAGGAGACATCCAGATATCAAGAAAAGATAAGAGACAATCCCTGAGGTATACATCCAAAGAGAACTCTGAGGGAGGAAAGAGAAAAGGCAGATCCCTGTCAACTTTACGTTCATTGGACTTGAAATTATAGGGTGTCTCACCAAATGCATGTTTTCTAGGAAGTTGAGTTTAGAGAGAGATCTAGGAGATTCCAAGTTAGTTCTGGAAAGAGGGAGCAGGATCTGAGTGGGTTTTTTCCATTAGGATGGTCACAATTATTTGCATGAGAGAAAATGTCAGGAAAGTTCATTTGGAAATTGTAAACTTGCTATAGTAATCTTCTAAGTTCATTCTTTGTGAAAGATTTTACTGTTCAGGTGATGTGCTGCATTTAAATGGCAACTTCCTTACAATGTTCTAAAGTAAATGGTTCTCTGGGGGTATTTCATCAAATGCGGTCTTCTGGGTTACCTTGGTGTCTTGTTTCACCCAAGAGGAAGATTTAACTAACTAGAACTTAGAAAGCATTTTGAAATGACACATAAATGGTGGGTATATTAAAGAATAAGAAGGCTGAGATTAATGTTCTCAAACTACATCCATTTTAAATATTTAATCATTCAAATATGAGAATATACCAGTGATGGAAGAATGACTGGGTGCTTTGGAAATCTTCAAACTCTATTCTGATCACCTCAGATTCTGGCCCCACAAGAAAAGCAGACACAGGAAGAGTCCATAATCCTAAAAGGAGGACCCTACCTAGTTTATGTGCAGGTGGATATTTTGTTTCCTAATTTTTCTTGGTATTTTAACATAAATGGATTTATTTTATATATAATTCAACTTGTCCTTTGGAAACCTGAGAGTGTTCATATTTCAACAGATGATGGAGGAAAGTAATGAAGTGCCTTGTCCTTAGTCCCCAGCAAGATGGTTGCCAAATTAGAAAATTAATTTGTGACCTTTTAACACCAAGTCCAAAGTTTTCCCATTAAACTACAACACCTTCTAATACTAAAACTCACTGTTATGACAGGTTAACATATGAAATTCTCCATTCCTTAGCAAATATTAATTTTCTGTATTGCAGTCTATAATTACCATCACCAGGCAATTACATAGTTCTTTGCTTGAGTAACATGTTGTCATCTACTTTTAAGGCAGATTATCTTTTCTCATAGAATTACAGAAATATACCTGTCTGTCTCTCGGGGTATCTGTCACCTGGTAAGGAATGAAAGACAATTCTTCAGTTTGATTTAAAATTTTGAAATCTAAAGGTGTCTTGTTAGGAACATGGAAAGGACCATGTGTCAGGTTTTGTTTTTGTTTTTGTTCTTTTGACATTTGACTGTAGTGAGATTTTGTGAATATAAATCTCCTGTGTAGCAGAGAAGTACTGTTGGTTTCCAATGCAAGGATAAATGGTAACTGTTCAAATATTGTTGTGAATACAGTGGAAATGCCATGAACTTTCTTAGAAACTTGTGATGTTACTGTTCCTAGTTTGATTTAAGCATGGCTTGAAAAAAGAGTAGCCGTAAGTTTCTTTGCCCAAAGATTTTTAAACTACTTCCAATTCATATATTTTTTATTCTGTAAGTCTACATTTTTATAGGGAGAGAGGACTCCTAATTATGCTTAGCACTGTAATCAAGTATAATTCCTATATTTTAAATTACTATGTTATATAGGGATCTAATTATATGAAATTGTTACTCTTTTTCACAGAATAATCTGACCTAAAACTGTACAGTAATGAAGCATTAAAATATAGTATCCAATGGTAAATAAAGATTAGTCAGTTCTAGGGGATCTGGTTGCATAATTTACATGTATTCCACGCATACTGGTATATTATATCCTTAAACATCCAAACTAATATTTCTGATGGTAACACAGGATTTTTGATTGGTGCCACAAGGGCATTACTCAATTCTGTCAGATAGCATTCAGCATGGAAGTTATTCTTATACTGTTGAACATTCGTTTGGTTTATAAAACCCCAGCCATCAAGCATACTGCAGAGAAAGCAGGATGTGAGACTAAAGGAGAAACTACCCTAAGGCAAGGCACTAGTTACTTTCAGAAGATACCTTAGAGGTGAGAAACTCAAGAAATAAATCCATCTGCACCCTAGCTTGAAAGTAGAGAGCTGGCTAGATATACAGGAGTCTCTGGTGCGAATTTGTTTGAATGTTTCTACCACCAAGATCTAAACCTGTGTGCCTCTCTCAGGCCCACACCCTGATATGAGGGAAGCTGACTACTAATGACAGCAAAGCAGTTCAGCCTTCAAAGAGTCTGTCTCACAAGACTAAATGTCCATGTTCAACTGTTACTAAGACACTGTTCTTATAGTGAATCTGACTGAGTCTCTTAGACAGAGAGGCTAAGAAATCCCTGAAGTTAGAATTGAAAGTTCTAAGTCTGAGTCACCATTTTTAAGCAGATAAGGATAGAATTTGCAACAAAATGGAACACAAAAAAGCTTTAGTAGATGCTACAGGGACGTTTTTAAGAATGAAGCTTTAGTTCTCTTGGGCCATTTAGCCTAAAATTTTCCCAAGGGGAAAAAATTATTAAAAGTTACCATTTGATCCACCCTGAATATTATATGTAGCCTTTGTATATATGATTATATATACATTTTCTCTTTAGGACAATTAACATATTCATTAATTGTTAGGGTTATCACCATACTCTCTCGAGTTTATGGAGACTGAAGTCTTCTCAGATCAGGTTTCTTCCACCTCTGGTACAGGTGTGGGAGCCACCGCCCACTCTTGAGCTCTCAGGTGTCCGGGGCTTCTTCAGAATGATCTGTCCACAGGGAACAATACTGCTGACATTCGGCTCAAGTTTGTGGAAAAGACAGTCATCATTTTTGCCAGGGGATCAATATATAATATGTTGGTTGCTGGTGCAGATGGGAGGCTCAACTGGCCAATGCTTTGGAATTAAGAAAGGGAGGGCCTTGCTCTAATCAGAGCTGATGGTTGGTACCCAGTAACTCAGCTACTGTTTGGCTCCTGGACCTTCAGGTAATCTCTCTTTCCATATTCCTTTTTGGGTTTCTCTCACTAGTCTTTCCCTTCTTGGACAACTCCCCTTAGACACTCAGGACTAATTTACATCATCTCCCACCCCATCCACCTCTACTGGTCTGTTTTTAATCTGCGGGAAAGCCTTTTCTCTCTTCTTATCCTTCAGCGAGTCTCTCTCTCTCTCTCTCTCTCTCTTTCTCTCTCTCTCTCTCTCTCTCTCTCTTTCTCTCCACCCCACCTCTCTTCCCTCTTCTCTCTGCTTCCATCCCTCTCTTCATCCTCTCTCGAAAACCTGTTTTCCGGTAGACATTGTATGGCTCACCAACTCAGACCAAAAAGTATTAGTAAGCAAAATCAACATTCCTTCTCTTGCAGGGCTGGGAAAAATTAATTTCCAAACTTTTCTAGGAAGTGAAGAAAAGTATTTTCATGCCCTTTTCTCAGTACCTCATAGAAAAAGAAGAAAACAAGATAATTAGGTTTTCAATAAAAAAGCCTGAATATACAAATCCTACCACATATTTTGATTTCAGTAAATCTCAGCTAATTCTAATTTTATACTGATTAAATCCCAAGTTCAGGAATCTCTGCAGTTCCTAAACCATAAAACAGGAGAGAAATTATGTGTATTCTAATTGGCAGGCTCAGTCAGAACTCCAGTACCAAGACTGGTGGGATCAGGCAAGCAGCACCCCTTACAGAATAGCACCTGAACAAAGCCTTTGCTCTTCAGGGTGTGCTATGCATTGCACATGCATACAGACTAATTCCAGAAAGGGTAGCATATTTAAGTTAGAAAATAGAAACACAATTTACACATCACCCAAAAGACAGATAAAGGTGATATGGGACCAATCCTCCTGTGATTTTCTTGCCTTAAAACTTAAGTTTCTTAACTTATTAGATATTCATTGCATTGTTTGAGAAGTTAAAACCATGCATGCTTAGGCTTCCAGGTTTCAGAAGAAAAAGCAATTCCTCTTGGATATGACTTATAAACATTGTATAAATTTTGGTATGGTTGGCAAGTCAGTGAACATACAGATGAGAAGGGGAATAATAATACCCCAATGTCTGTAAAAGATGTTCTGTGTTGTAGTTCACAGCTTCAGTTGGACTGTGGAATTCAGATTTATTTCTAAACCTCTATGAAAAGGCTCTCTGGTGAGATGTCTGTTAATCTCAACAGACTGGGAAAGGTTCCTAGAAGATATTTTCAATGAAGCATACATAAGAAGCCTAAGTTGAGCAGAATATTAAAGGAGGAGCAGCGTAATTCTAATGATGTTGGGGCATGTATTTGTGTGTGTGTGTGTGTGTGTGTGTGTGTGTGTGTTTTCAATCATTTTTAGGCCAGCAAAGTTTTCTGTAATGGTCTTTTTATATCTTTATTTTGACAATTAATTGTATAATTTAATTTTAGATGCCTATGTATTAGTCCGTTTGTGTTGCTTATAACAGAATGCATGGAACTGGGTAATTTGTAAAGAAAATGAAATTTTCTTGCTTGCAGTTTCTGAGACTGGGAAGACTAAAGTCCAAGGAACACATCTGGTGGTGATGACAGGGACCCAGAGGTCTCACATTGCAAGATGGTAGAAGCAGAGAGAGAGAGAGAGACACTAACCTTCTCATTCACTCTCCTTTTAAAGTCCTACAAACCATGCCATGACCACCATTTTTAATCCATTCGTCATGGCATGGTCATCCAATCTAATCATCTCTTCAAGGTCCCACCTTCACTTACTGTAATAGGATTTCCCACCCTCTTAACAGTCACAGTGGGAATTATGCTTCTAATACATGAGCTTTGGGGACACAATTCAATCAGTCCACAGCATCTTATATTTATTTTATTTCAGTGCCTCTACATTCATTCCTCAGCCCTCACCCTTGAAAAAAATAAGGAAAGGGCCGTAGGGGTAGTTCCTCTCTTAGAATGGTAGGGTGATATTTTTCTCTTTTTTATGATCCTAGTTGGAAATATATTTTTCAGGAAGAATTTTTACTCCAGTGAACACAGAAGTCTTATTTAATATTTGTATAGCCTTTGTATTTGTGAAGTGCTTTAAAATGAGCTTGATTAGACACTTACTCCATTATCTAAGAAAAAAATCAATACAGAGTATCATTTCCAATTGAGAAATAATATAGATGCATCATCATATGGGTGTATTTATTAAACAAAGAAGTTGAGTTTCCCATTCAGGTTGGTCTTCCAAGTCAATGGAAGACAAAGGAATAAAACTTGTCATTCTGTAGCTTATACTATATTGTTTAGGTTGCTTACTTATGTGACTGCTTTTTATCATTAATCAACAGTACCATAATTATCAGGAATAACTATTAAACATCATAATTAATTCTCCACTGTATGTAAATAAACAGATTAATGATACACAGACTCCAGAATATAGCGAAGGAAAGGTCACTAAATGATGTATTGGAACAACCATAATAACAGACTAACAAATTAAACCCAGCCGGAGAGATCACCATTTGTTGATAAACCTAATAAAATCTTGTAGTTTATTGATGTTGCTCCTCTACTGGGCAGAAATAGCTCTAGGATAAGATAGAAAGACAATAAATAAGCATGTGGATCAGAGAGACTTGTTGAAACACACATGGCTATCGAGCTGCCTCAAAGTAAAGCTGTAAGTACAAATTTTGAGAGATCCATCATTGATAAAATGTTATCTTATTTTCTGTTACTGAATTGTAAAGAAACCAAGATTTTTTTTCTAATCTAAGAATTAGTGACTTCTGATAGTCATAATTTTAGGGAGTCTCTGGGAGGTCATTTTCACTAACGACATCTTTAAATCACAGAATTCTTTCTCCTTTAATAACCACTCTCCTGGTCTTCTGTCTTAATGAATTCTTTTAAAAGGCCAGTGGACATATAAATGTATAAACACATGACTGACATAGACAAAATGGTAGATATACAAAGCTCTTTAAAGATTTTTTTATACTAAATATGCATTAAACCTTGTAAGTCTAATAGAGGATTGGTGTGGCCAGCTGCCTTGCTCCGCTCCTCAAAAGAGACGATTTATTCTATTTTGATGTTTAATATCAAAATGAATTCTATTACCAGACATCCAGTCCAAGAAACTATTCAAAGATAGTAAGAAGGATATTTTCATAAAAATATCAATTGCAACATTTATTTCAGAGCAAAAAAATATTTAAATAACCTTAGAGTCCAATATGGATATTGATAATATAAAAGATGATACTTGGAGTGATGGAATAATATGCAGCCATTAGCAACTACGTTTCTGAATAATTTTAATGACCGTGGAAGATGCTTCTCATGGTAGATTAAGTAAAAAAGGAAAAGAAAAGAAAAGAAAAAAGGACGGAACAAAAATTGTACATGGCAACATCTTTTATACTTTTCCATGTTTTATATGTATCTAAAAATTCTGTGAGGAAATATACCAAAATATCAAACTGGTTAAAAGG
>NW_007727595.1:357016-363978 GCF_000696425.1 Galeopterus variegatus | reverse complement strand
TTTTATATGTATCTAAAAATTCTGTGAGGAAATATACCAAAATATCAAACTGGTTAAAAGGCTCTATATGAAATTTTTATTTTATGTTTATATTCTCTGTATGTTTCAAACTTTCTACAATAAGAAAATAATGTTGATTTTAAATTACTTGGCATTAATGTATCCATTATTTTCTTATATTGAGAAGAAAGGAAAGGAACTAATATTAATAACACATCTACTATATTTTGGCATTGGCAGGGTGAAGTGCATTTTACTTGTGAAGGAGCATACGAGCATTAAGAAACTAAAAACAGAAAAATGAAGCAAGGAGTCAAGAAAGCCTATAAAATAAATGCCAAGAAAAAAAGTCTTATTCAACTTCTGGAGCAGGGTCCCAAATCTGTTCTCTAAGTCAGTGGTTCATATCTTTTTGACTTGGGTATGGACCCCTTTGAAAATCCAATAGAACATCTGAAACATTCCCTCAGAAAATTACTAATGCATATATGGACATGTACATAAAGTTCTGCTAACATTTGCTGTAGATTCACAGACCACCTCAAGGGTGCATGGATTCCACAATCAAAGCTACTGTTCTGTCCTGTATGGTATAAATAGTAAGTTATAAAGTTCAATATCCATTAAGTTAAAATTCTTCCCTAGGAGGTTGCAATTGTTTCTAAGAAAAGAGCAAAAGTTTTACTTTAGCCTCTCATAGAGAGAGCACATTGCATATATGACTACATTTAGTCACCATTATTTCAAGGCCAGGAAATAGACTTGAAAAGTTAAGAAACTTGCTAAATTGGAGAAACATCATAGAATTTCTTGTGATTCTATGTCAAAGATGAATGTTTGTTCCACTGAATCAGGTCAGTAAAAGTTTCATGGGAGACATAATGTCTGAGCTATATCTTGAAGAATAGTCATAATAAGAAATAATACCTAGTGTTTATGAGTGCATTATAAGTGCTAGGCACTCTACTAAGTGCTTACGTGCATCATATTTTTAAAAATCTTCACAGTATCCCTACTTCATAGGAAAAATAACCAAGAATTAGAGAGGTTTGGTAACTTGCGCCAGGATATTCAGCTAAGTGGTGGAGCAAGATTTCAATCCTAGAAATCCTGGCTCAGTGTGGCCAATTGTATTAGTCCATTTCTGTTGCTTACAACAAAAATACCCGCCAGGATATTCAGCTAAGTGGTGGAGCAAGATTTCAATCCTAGAAATCCTGGCTCAGTGTTGCCAATTGTATTAGTCCATTTCTGTTGCTTACAACAAAAATACCTGGAATTGGGTAATTTGCAAGCAAACAAAATTTATTGCTTATGGTTCAGAGGCTGGGAAGTCCACAATCCAGGGAACACATTTGGCGAAGTGACTCTACAGCAGTGCAGGGGTCATATGGCAAGAATGGCAGAGAGCAGAGAGAGAGACTCTCATGTGCTCTCCCTCTAAAGCCCTCAGAACCACACCCATGACCACTGTTATGAATCCATTCATTAGGAAATGGTCCTCAGAATCTAATCACCTCTTCCTACCTCCCAACAGTCACAGTAGGGGTCAAGTTTCTAATACATAAAACTTGGGGGACACAATTCAATCTTTAACACCAATGTACAGTATTGTTCTCCAGGAGCATAAGATTTGAATCAATAGAGAAGAGGTCAGAGGTTGAAAACATTCTCAGTGAGGGCTATTGTAGCACCTGTATGGATGTCACTATATGTCCAAAAATAGCTAAATAATTTTAAGTGCTAAAAACAATGTGAAACCAAAAAAAAAATGAATTAATTTTCTTGGTCTGTATATAAATCTATTTTCACAACTATTTTGAAATAAAATTGAGAGGAAGTATTATTTTCCAAAATTAAGTAATGGACGAATTCTAGTAAATGAAGAACCCTAGTAAATTTATGTTTCACATATTAGAATTTACATATTAGGTTTGTGTTCCTATTGCTTGCTTATAAAATGGCTGTTTGGGAGACTGCCTTCAAGGAACTTTATCTTCTAGCCAAAAATAAAATTGTCTTTCAGTAAAAGGACAGATTTCATGGCACCTTTATACATAAGATAAAAGATGGATATGATGGAAGTGAACCTTTTCATAGGATTTAAAGTGCCTCTAAAAGCTATCAATTGCAATGAGCTATAAGATTTTTCTTTATTGTCATGATGATATATTCTTTGTACCAGATGTGAAATAAATACCTGTGTGTCTATCTTTCATCTAGGCAGATAAATCAAATGCCTTAAAAGTAGTCTCTTTTTCTTAAAAATTAGATATAGTGTATTAATAGTTGAAAGACAGTGGCTAGGGGCAATCTTTGAGCACATTTTAGTTGTTATTTTAATGCCGCGTTATTGCCAATCTCCAACTGTGCAGTGGAAATAGCACCTAAATATAAATGCTCTTTCATATATTCTGACATATTTTAGAAATAATAATGGAAGAATTCTAGTAAATGAAGAACCCTAGTAAATTTATGTTTCACATATTAGAATTTACATATTAGGTTTGTGTTCCTATTGCTTGCTTATAAAATGGCTGTTTGGGAGACTGCCTTCAAGGAACTTTATCTTCTAGCCAAAAATAAAATTGTCTTTCAGTAAAAGGACAGATTTCATGGCACCTTTATACATAAGATAAAAGATGGATATGATGGAAGTGAACCTTTTCATAGGATTTAAAGTGCCTCTAAAAGCTATCAATTGCAATGAGCTATAAGATTTTTCTTTATTGTCATGATGATATATTCTTTGTACCAGATGTGAAATAAATACCTGTGTGTCTATCTTTCATCTAGGCAGATAAATCAAATGCCTTAAAAGTAGTCTCTTTTTCTTAAAAATTAGATATAGTGTATTAATAGTTGAAAGACAGTGGCTAGGGGCAATCTTTGAGCACATTTTAGTTGCTATTTTAATGCCGTTTTATTGCCAATCTCCAACTGTGCAGTGGAAATAGCACCTAAATATAAATGCTCTTTCATATATTCTGACATGTTTTAGAAATAATAATGATGGTATCATGGTCCCCGGTCCGGTACGGGGGCAACACTGAGGGTTGCGATCCGTTGCCGGACACAGATAAAGACAAAAGACAAAAAAAAAAAAGAAATAATAATGATGGTATCATTAGAAATAATAATGATGGTATCATTAATATTAGTGTTAACAATTGCTAAATTTTACTTAGCAACTATTATGTACTAGGAAGTATGCCAAGCACTTAAATACGAGTATATTTAATAATTTAGTTCACACAATTATGTTATGAGCTTAGCCTGTTATGATCCCCATTTAACAAATGATACTGAGACCTGAGGCCAGGATGGGATGTTATATCCCCCAGGCCACATGGTTAAAGTTGTAGAAATGGCTTTTGGCTCCATGTGAACCTGCTTCCAGACCCTCAGATTTTAACTCCTACTATCTTAATCAATCTTGTCATTCAAATTTGTGAAGAGACTTTCTTCATTTAACATGCATTTAGTCTCCAGGAAGAAACTACTAAAACACTGTTACAGGAATCATTTAGCTTACTGCTGAGAATACCTAGGAATAAATTTACCTCATGATTGAGTGAAGGAAGCAAAAATACTTTCTCACTCACCTAAAACAACAGATTATCAATTCTAAAATAATTGGGATGCAGCAGCCTTTGTTTTTAATTTTCACAAGGTCAAGGGTCATGCCTTCCATTTCTTTTGTAATGTCTCATTGTGTTTAGTACACTGTCCTGCAGAGTTAAGAGGTCAATAAATTCTTCTTGATGGCCTTTCCCATTGGGCACCTGTCAATATCCTACGGTGTTCTTTTAAGATTCAATGAAACTGTACTCCCATAAAAGAAATGTGCATCTGTTCTAATACCCCATAAAAATCAATATATGTACTATAATGCCTTGAAAACATCCATTAATTTTTCTCTACCTTATTTTTCCCTCCTGTTTATTGGAGAAAATAATAACCGTGTGTTTATTTTTAGCAAGTTGAAACATGAGGAAGTTTAGGTTTGATAACTGCTCTGAAAATGCTTACTCGTTGCTTACCTTCTAGCTGTGAGGTAGTTTATAGAACCTTCATTATATTCTCCAAACACTAGCTACCTTTGTTTATTTATTTTGAATGTGATGAAATTCAGGCTATCCATTAGAGTTATTCTATAAAGTGTGTAATCTACATACTATATATTACTTTATGTGCTATATATTTTCACATGAATGCTCTGATTTGACTATTTGGATTTTTAAAATATGACTCATAATTCAAGGTCAGAGAAATGTTGGCTTAGAGTAGAAATAAGATCTGAATTCTCTGAACCATGGTTCCTCTTTTTAAATAATTTACATATTTATTTGTGAATTTGAGGGTTATAGGCTTAGGCAATTTAGTATATTCTAAGGGACATTATAAGAGGTATGCTATCTCCAGAGAAAGATATTTAACAATATGGTTTCTTCTAAAATTTGTTACCTTGGTTTTTAGCCTCTGTTCCATTTTTATAATAATCTTTGTGTATACCATTACAAATGTTCTTTCAGAACATAAAGAATCTATTTAACAAAGTATCATTATAAGTGTTAGTACTTTTCAGAGAATGATCATTTTCTAGAACATACTAAATTATGTGATTTCAGAGATATTTAGAATTTTAGAGTGGAAGAAAACTTGTGGATTATCTACCTGACTCCACATTTTATAGAGAAACTGAAGCTCAAGGAGATTAAGAAAATTGGCTATGTCACATAGCTATTTAGTGACAGATCAGATAAGAATCAATATCTCCTAACTCCTGGTCCAGTATTCCTTTCTCTCCTTCCCCAGTGAGGACAGCTCCAGATACACAATCTTGCTCATAATTTCTACGCATATTTTGCAGATCTGTTTGTTATATATACATTTAAGATTGTTCTGTCTTCTTGAAGGATTAATCCTTTTATCATTATACATTGTCCCCTGTCTGTAAGAGTTTTTTTTATTCTGAACTCTACCTGATATTAATTATACTAATATAGCCATTTGTGCTTTCCTTTGAAAATCTGGGGAAATATGATTAAAAATTAAATTTCCTGCCAACTTAGAAAACATTTCCACAAAGGTAGAAGAGAAAGAAAACAGTTTTATTACTGTATAAACATTAAACCAGAATATGGTGCCCATCACAGGCAATCTGCTAAAGAGATTGCAAGGCTAGAAAGAAATTCTACCCTTTTGTATAACCAGCCAGATATATTTCATTCTATACCTGTTTTCAGGATAAATGATAAGTAAACCTCAGGTAAGGGAACTTGACCATTGTCACAAGTTCATCCTAAATTTATCAGTAATTTGGATGACAATCTGTGTTTACTAATTGCCTGTATCCAAAGGAAAATTAAACTTCCGATATCTTTACAAAAGGAAGTAGTTTTGCCATCACCCTGAGGAAGTTAGGCTCCTAACCTTCCACAAAACTGGGAGATGGGGGGGCTATCTTCTTTGATCACTACATTTCCAATAGACGGCTCCTAGGTCCTTGAGAGAAAAGTTTCCTGGGTTTTAAAACTGGCAAGAGGCCTATTCAGCTTTTAAAAAGATTTACACACATTTCAAAGGAGCAGAGAAATAATTCAAAATCACAAGTTTTCTAAAGTAAATGTTCTAAGGAAAGGGCAAGGAGAGGAAAATCTCTTTCTATTTGGCATTAGGGAAAATTCATTTTTTTCTTTTTTAAAATTTGAATTAACTCTTACAGAAAGGGGGAGGACACCTTATTACTGCTAGGTGGAGGTGAAATCCACTTGGCCTGCATTGACACCTGATGGGGACATGTACATAAAGTTCTGTAAGTTATAAAGTTCATTACTGCTAGGAACAGGGGGTATTTCTTGCTCTCCAACTGGTGCCACTGGGTAAGAGTGAAAATCCTGACTCTCCACTAGTCCTCTTCTGACACTCCCTGAATGAGTGGTTGAAGGGATGCCTCACTACAGCCCGTTGGGGGGTTAAGTGCAGGCTCTCCACGTTGTTTCCACTGACACTTCCTGACTGGCTTGAGGGGGATGAAAATCTTAGCTCCCCACTTGTTCTCCTCTAGTACAACTCCGGTGGGAGTGTTGAGATATCTTGTTGCAGCCTCCAGAGGGTGGAAGCCTAGCCTGTCCATTCAGCCCCCTCGAGCATGAGTTGGGATGGAGCCACAGATAATTCTGTGGTGTTTGGCTGGAGTACTGCAGTTATTGTCTAAAAGTTTTCTGCTTTGCAAAGCTGCCTTTTTCCTGATCCTTTTGCTACAGAGAGCAGACTTGTGTTAGGGCTTTTTTGTCTGCATCTATTGGTGTTCCTGTGTTGCCTAGTGGTGTTTGGCTGGAGTACTGCAGTTATTGTCTAAAAGTTTTCTGCTTTGCAAAGCTGCCTCTTTCCTGATCCTTTTGCTACAGAGAGCAGACTTGTGTTAGGGCTTTTTTGTCTGCATCTATTGGTGTTCCTGTGTTGCCTATCTTCAGCTCCAAGTCTGGGATATATGAGATAAAAACAAAACCGAGGGAGCTCACCACCATGTTAAATTCCTCAGCTAGCCAGCCTTCTCTCCACCTTTTAGAGGATTCTAAGTCTGTTTTGTATACACTGTATAGGGTTTTTAATTGTCTTGGGAGAAATAAGGAAAAGTATATCCACTCCATCTTCCTGGAAGCAGAAGTCTCTCTGCATATTTTGAAAATAGTGAAATGGAGGTCACTTATGTTACGAGAACTCAAAAGGATGTTACTAACATACAGAGATCTCAAACCCATTACTTTCCTAACCACTCAATTTTAAAGTCCATGATGACAGGGGTTGTTAGTTTCGTTCACTTTTAGGCAATTTTCAGACCTTTGATGTCAGCGAGAAACAAATCATTGTCTTGTCTTTATAGTCAAGTTTTTCGTATCTGAGAATGAGGGTCAAAGAGGAGCATAATATTTACTGCACCCAAATTTTGCCCCTCC
>NW_007727595.1:354725-356145 GCF_000696425.1 Galeopterus variegatus | reverse complement strand
TATCTGAGAATGAGGGTCAAAGAGGAGCATAATATTTACTGCACCCAAATTTTGCCCCTCCCATTAGAATATTTGTAGCACTTTCGCTGAAAACTTAAGATAATTGTTTGATCAAAGGAAAAGTAACCCCCTTTTGTTTGATTAAAATTACCTATTTCTTCTATCACTTCAAGGAAGAATTTAAGTGGATTTATTTTTCAAAATACAAAATAAGTCAAGTTAATGGTAATGATAGGGGAAGAATTTTTACTTCTGACTAAAAGAATAACTCAATTTTTTCTTTAATGAGAACAGTAAGTAAAAATAATTATTCATGCATGCTTGCCATCTCATTAAGCATTGATATAAAATTTTCTCCAATAAAACTCAAGTGGGTTTTTTTCTTTTCTTTTTCTTTTTTTTTTTCTTTGCAAGGTTGGGCTTTAGAAGGTTTATTATTTCCATTAGGCTTTGGAATTTGATTACTCAATCAACCTACTTCAGTCCAGAAAAATTTCTTATGGCCCATTAATTTGAGGAAACTTCTTTGTATAGTGCATGATTATAAAAAGGAAAAAAAAGAAAAGGAAGAAAAAAATTAAGTACCATCCTTATTGCTTTTCTTCCTTCTACTTTTATTCTTTGCTTTAAATAATTCTCATTACAATTCGCTTAACATAAGCACATTAAACACATTTCTAGCCACGATATTCTAGAAACTTGAATAATAAAGATTAATATGCTGATCCAAACTCAATTACTGGTCTGAGCGTATCAAATATGTTAAACTTCCTTTCTAGCATAAAAAGTATTTTTTCATATACTTTTTATGAAGAAATGTATGTTTCTAAGTTTAATTACTCTAGAGGGTTTTGGGTAAACTATTAAGATTTTCTTATGATTAAAATAGCCACATGAACCCAAATGAGTTTAGGAATATATCTATTGAATGTTGTATGTTGAAAAAATATTTCCCATGGTAAAGTAATACTTTGCTCCTTCTATTTCCTAAAACAAACATTTTCCCATAAGTCATGTAAGTAAATATATGACTATATACATTTCTGTGTGTGCAGGTGTGTGTGAGCGGGAGGGGGTTTTGTTCTAAATGAGAGCATAGTCTGTAGTAGCTCTGGAAGGCTAACTGTTCTTTTCATAGGTGGCTTAAATTAATAACTCTCCTCCAACTTGGGATTACAAAAGTTGATTGAGTACTGATCTCTAATTCTAGTTTGTTTATAGACATTACTATTTCTCAAAACTAGAAAGGTTAAATGAGAAACCTACCTTAAGAGTCTACTTGTTGCAGAGCGCGCACTGGGAGAGGAGGAGGAGGAGGCCTAGCCTGCCCTGGGACCCTGCCCACTCCTTTAAGTCAGCCAGGTAGTTAATCAGAACAGGATCAGCACCTGTGTCCTCTACAGCCTTTCGATGGATCCCA
>NW_007727595.1:352457-354675 GCF_000696425.1 Galeopterus variegatus | reverse complement strand
AAGAGTCTACTTGTTGAATCAGTACAGGAACTTTTAATAAGCACTAAATGAAAGTGACTCTGCAGATCAAATTCACACTCACTCCACTATTCTATGATGATAAATACCTTCTCTTCCCTTCTGAATCAAATCAGTCTTTTGCATTCATGCAGATTAAATGACTGCCCGTAGGATTTTTTATTAGGTGTTTGGGAGTGGTGTTTCTCTGCTCTCACATATCTCCCTAATGTTAATGTCATCATGCCAGGTATACGTAAGCTTTGGACAATTTGATTTAAGGCCTTTGTAATGTTACATGTTTTTCAAATAGGAAGTGAATACTATGTTTAGCTGTCCAAATCCACTGTAGCTAAACTTTATTCAATTAATTAGTTATCTATTACTTATTAGAGGGGAGGAGACAGATGACAATGATTTTAGGATAATATATATGTGAAGATATGACATGCATACATATGTTTTTAAATGTTATACTTTCTCTCATGAGATGTAAAGCCCTTAAATGTTCTCTGGATTAGGAATCACTGAAGACTAAAGAGACTATCCCAGATTGAACAATCTTAGGGTATTTCCCATAGGTATGGGTAACTACTTAATATTCATATGAATGGAGTTGACATGGCCTTCTTTCTAGACACATGATCTCACTTATATGTGGAATCTAAAAAAGTTAAATTTATAGTAAAGTAGCTGAATTCCTGGTCCTTTCCTTATTTTAATCTTTATTTATTTTAATTTCTCAGCTACTTGCCTGTGTGTAAAAAGTACCTAGAGTTGTGTTAAGAGTTAACAGCTGAAATGCTGCTTCTGAGTTTTGTAGTTCCGTGGTCAGCCGGTCAGCACTAAGTCTTCCTGTGTGAGTGAAGGGTCTTAGCTAAAACCACAGCCTGCCAGCAGCTTCCTGTATAGGTGAGAGACTGACTTGCTTTCTAGCTGGCATTGTAGTTACCCCCTGACCAAATCCCCCATCTCTGTGAAGTCCCTTACCCAAAGCCAGTGGCCTACTTAACAACTTGTTAAAGACCCCCAATTTATGGGACTCTGTCTGGATACAAGCTAAAGAGTCAATAGGAATACTGGCTTGCTTTGCTCAAAAAAAGTATTTAAGTCCAGTTCCCCTTGCATTCTGGGCTCAGGATTTTGGAACACTAGTTCCCTGAGGCCTGCTGGCATAATAAATCATCTGGTTTCTCCATCTCTCTGAGTGACTGTGTTTCCTTGGCGACACCTTCCAAAACAATAGAAGCAAAAAGTAGAATGGTGGTTGCCAGGGACTGGGGCTGGAGGAAATGGGGAGATATTGGTTAAAGGGTACAAAGTTTCAATTCAACAAGATAATTAAGTTTTGGAAATCGATTGTACAACATGGTGACTATAGTTAATTATTGTATACTTGAAAATTGTTAAGAGAGAAGATAGTAAATGTTCTCACCACAAAAAAAGATAAGTATGTGAAGTGACAGAAATGTTAACTAGCTGTATTTAATAATTTATAATGTATGCATATATCAAAATATCATGTTATATACCATAATTATATGATTTTTATTTATCAAATATGCCTTAATAAAGCTCTGGGAAAAAAATAAAGTTACTTTCCAGCTTTTTAAATATGGGAAGTTCCATGAAAAAGATGCCGTACAGAAGAGAAATAAATTTATTGAGTCCTCTATTACCATGGGATTTGAATTTGAGAAGAGGAGGATAATGTGTGTATTAAATTTTTGTTTACTTTTCTTTAAATATAAACATTAAATATTAACATTGAAAATATAAGAGAGACAAAAAAGTATAAAGAATATAACTAAACATATAAGTAAAGTAAGGGAAGTATCCTCTTGGTGAGATGCTTAGCAATCACAATATTTTTGGTCTTTCCATCTTGAACTTTCTTAGTGACTTCTACTAATCATTGAAACTGAGAGTTTTGATGGTCTCATCTGTTAAATGGAGATAATGACTCCTTTGCCACAGTTATCTAACAGAATGGTGAGAGATAATAAGACTTTTCAAGGATCCTCTCAAAAACCATTATATAAATACAGAGTTTTATAATGATTATGTGGATATGTATCCTTTGAAATCTGTTACAGAAGACAGTGTTAGATGTCTTAGAACTCAATATAATATTTTAGGCTGGTTTCCAAATGTATAAGATTGCTGGAGACACTAATTTTGTTTTCTCTTTAATTTTCAAAGTTTGTATCATTACTAAATT
>NW_007727595.1:350138-351950 GCF_000696425.1 Galeopterus variegatus | reverse complement strand
TTCAGATTTCTACACTTTCATTTAATAAAAATATCTAAAGTTTCCTTAATATTTAAGAATCCTTTAGTATTTATAATTTGTACATACCAAAAGAAAAACTAATTTTCTCAGACTACTCTTCTAAAAGTTCAAATTTACTTGGAAATGGCTTCTACACAGAGAAAAATCCTCTCTCAGTTTTAACACTTTAGGCATGTATTGCGAACTCCTTCAACTTGAAGGCTACCTTCATCCTCCATTTTAATCATATCCCTGCATATCTTTATCATTTTTCTTTGGTCATGGAGGTAGTCATAGAGGTGGTGTCATTTTTTCTTTTGAAGCTAAACCCTTGATCTCATTAATTCCTACCCTAAAACTTTCCACTCTTCAACCAAGGTCTGTTTTTCCAACTACATATTAAGATCTCAATGCTAAATGTTTTCTCTGCCTTATGTTATAGGAACCCAAGAAATGTGTGCTGAACAAATGATTCCTATACCTATAATTAAGATTACTTGTCAGAAAAATATATGATCTGTCTCAATACTTACGTTGTTTTGTCATCTTTTTTATATCTGTTTTTTACATACCATTAAAAACAAGCAAGAATATGTTGGGGAAAATGTTAAGGTCAAAAGATATAAAACGTACTTAAGACTAACTATTAGAAAATACAAAAGTGCTATTCAAAAAGTTTGTGAGAAATAGAATTGAAAGATAATATAAATATGTTCAAGAATGTTTTGAAGTACTGTTATACCAGGAAATGGAAATGAATGTGTCCACATACACATTTCCTATATGAGAAGATGAAATTTTATAAATGTAAATTATTTCCAAATTAAAATCTCAACAAGCATTGTGGTTTTCAACAACATAAAATTAAAATTTACTAATAAAAGAATTGGGTGGAATTCTCTTGTAATTTTATTTTTTCAAAAAACCAGTTTTTAGATTCATTTATCAATTCAAGTGTTTTTCACATTTTAATTAACTGTACAGACACATTTACTAGTTTCTTCATCCCTTCATTGAAGTTTTTGAATAAATTTTTTTTCTAAATTCTCAGTTATAAAGCTTAGTTTCTTTTATTCCTTTTATTATGCTGTCTAATAGCAAAAGCTTTAAAAGCTATACGTGTGACATTGAGATGATATTTGGTCATATCACGTGTTTCTACAAAATCTTTTGATTGTTTGCACATCTAATACAACCTGCAATTGTACAATTGTTGTTTTGTTTTTCTCTTTAAACCTAGGAGAACTGAGAGGGAAATTTTGTTGGAATTTTTGTTGTTAATTTTTCTTTTATTGCCTTTAGGTCAGATCTACTGGTTTGTACAAGGTGTTCTTTCTTGGATCTAAATTAAATTATTTTTATTTTGCAGTAGACTCTATTATCAGTTTTTGTTAATAGGCTATGGACTCATGAATAGAAGGTGAATAATCTATTAGGGTGGTATATGGTTCAATGTTTATTTCGTCCATTTTATTAAAATGTTTATGACCTCATTTCTCTAGTCTATTAAAAAACTGAGAGTCCATGTGTTAAATTTTCCTGCTAATTTAGTATTTCTGTCTGAGTATTCAGTTCACAAGGTTTGTGACTGTCATGTCATTGTGTACTATACCTTTTATTCACATATACTTCAATTTTGTGTTTACTATTTGCCTTATTTTCTATGCCTAAAATTAATTCTTGGTGGTGGTGGTTTCTTCCTTCTCCTCTTCTCTTTCTTGTTTTTCTCCTCCTCCTTCTTTTTTGCTCCTCTTATACTTTTAACCTATTTTAGGTGATTTTTTGTAAACATCATATATTAGAATTTTGTTT
>NW_007727595.1:341114-349393 GCF_000696425.1 Galeopterus variegatus | reverse complement strand
CAAAATATAATCAAATTATTATTTTAAAATATTATTCTGTTTTAAGAATAATTTTGGCACTTATGTTTAGTTTTGTAAACAGATCTTCAGCTATTTTTAGATTTAAATTTATAAGTAGGTGATTTTGATATTTATCACAAATCACTTTATAACATATATCCTTCTTGTTTAGTTTAGATTAAATTCTCAGGCTATTTGAATACCTATCCAAATAGTACTTATATTTTCAAGAATGGCACATAGATGTTATATTTCCTGAACTTTGACTTTATCTATGAATATCATTACACTGCTTCTGAACAGAAACAATACTTTTCTGGGTATAAAGTTTTGAATCCCAACATTTTCCCCTGGGGAATTACAGATCCTTAAATCAAAAGACGAAAGATCTTTATGGGGTAAATTCATGATATTGTTGTGTGCAAAAAAGATTGGATTTAGACTGTGTAATTCCACAGGGCAAAACTAAGAGGAAAGGGCAGAAGTTGTATAGAAAGTTGCCTGAATAGAAAGTTGATCTCTCGAACACTTAGAGCTTTCTAAGGATGGAGGCAGGGATGCCTTACAAACTCATAAAATATGATACAAATATTCTTGCAGTGATTTGGTGCCTGCCTCTTAGGATAATGTGCAGTGATAGTTTATACCACATCATTTTAACAGTGAGGAACTTCCCTTTAGGACTCCAGAAGGAAGGGATTCATCCTTTTCTCAAAGTTAGTATGCTGCTTAGTAAGTTGTAATTAGACAGAATCGTTAAGATGAGACTTTATATATATTGAGCCCCTATTCATCTATCTTTCTTTATTTTTTATTTATTTTTGAGAAATAATAAAGCCGTAGCTACTTTGGATAATTAATAAACTACCTATTGTTCATCTGAGTGTTGCACACTTTTGCTAAATCATGGAAAGGGGAAGCTTGCATTTTAGATATTCTGTAGACTTAATGGTTCCTTTGCTGCCATCTTTCCTGAACCCTCCTTTGAATACCAGACAGATGGTGAGCTAGGCATCCATACTGCTCGCACTGGAATCCCCAAAAGGATTATGACCGAAGCAAAAGCCCTGCGGGGGAAGATCTGTTTGCAACTCCATTATATACTATGTAGCTGTTAACTAGGGGGATTCTAAATGGTCTTTTAGGAGCCATTTCATGCTTTTTCTTTTAACTGTTGAGTTTCAAGTGTTACTTGGGTGTGTAGTTTAAATATTTAATGTTTAGCATAGAAAAAAGAACATTACTTTTATCGTAGAAGAACACATACCAACCACATAGAAGGACTGAAGATGTTCCACAAACATGTACTGAAATTAGATACTTGGCCTGCCTATGAGCAACCCATATACCTGAAAGCTATACAAATCTTAAAAATCCTATCCAGTTCTAAAATTTTGTAAGCAATTGGCTTAGTACTTACTAGTGTCAATTGCACTTTAAATTGCCTGTTTCTGATAAAAACCATTGATGATCCAACCATGCTGTTCCTGGGTAATTTTACATTCTTTTAGCACTGGAAGGGCTGTGGGTCAAATCTCCTCCACCACTCTGCTTCCTATCGGTGACTGTTACTGCAGTCTCAGCTTAGACTTTTCTGATATTCCAAAACTAGCGTAGGCGCCCTCCAAGTGTTCTCTCATGTCCCACCGCTCCTGTGGTTTCTTTCATCATAGCATGTACTTCCTGGTAACTTAGCTGTTTTCTCTGCTACACTGTAATATTCTTGAGGGAAAGAACAATGTATAATTCAAAATTATATCCCCAGAGTTTAGTCTCGTTTAGTAAAGTTACTGAACTTCATAAAAGTGTCCAGTAAGTTTTGAATTATTATACCTTCTTTTTATCTCTATCAATTCTTCTTTCCTACTATCTTCCTAATTGTTTTATATTATCTCTGGAATCAGAATCCAGGTAACCTCTTCTCCTTTCCCAAGTGTCCATGTCATCTTGAGGATTTTTTTTTTTTTTTTGGGTTTGCCAATACAGGAATCAAATTTCAGACCTTGATGTCAGTATCAAGCTCTAGCCAGCTGAGGTAACCAGCCAGCCCTTGAGGCTATTTTTAAAGAACAGCTATAATTGTTCCCAACTTGGAAAAGCAGAGACTTTTTCATACCACAACTTGCTTTGCCAGCTTTCTGAAGTGTGTCCTTATCTGCACAAACTAGACATTGCATTACCCTAAATTCATTGTTTCAGAGTGACATGCCATTAAGTTAAGGAGTTATCTGGTAATTTTCAACATAATTTGATCCATGAAGATAGTTAAGCTGGATAAACAAAGCCCTGAAGTGAATGATTTGGCTTAAATTATGCAGCTTGATTAGATACTTGAAGAAATTTATAAGGCATGTGTAATAAATTGGATCATAATATCCAGTTTCTTGTTCATTTTTCTCTCTGTGTCACACACACACACACACTCACACACACACACACACACACACACACACACACACTTCTGTTTCCCTCTCAACCTTCTTCCAAGATATCTCCTGTGCCTCTTCCTTTCTCAAGCCTTAAAGTCAGAGATCACACACACACACACACACACACACACACTTCTGTTTCCATCTCAACCTTCTTCCAAGATATCTCCTGTGCCTCTTCCTTTCTCAAGCCTTAAAGTCAGAGAATTTTTTTTAAAGTATATGTTGAGGACTCTACATGGTAGGAGAAACAAGCATGCAAATTATAATGATTATAGAAGGGGTGTATTGTGTGTAACATACTGTAATAGAGGCATAAATAAGAGATGGGGAAGACATTTCATTCTGCCAGGAGAAGGGAGAGATAAATGGAGGTCAGCAGGGAAAGCTTCACAGAAGTGGTGGTTGGGTCTTAAAGAGTAAGTTGATGTTCTTTAGGTAAACTAGAGGTGTAGCTAAGATTTCTAGATCCAGAGAGTAGAATCTGAAACAACTACTTTCATACTATTTACATTCTGGATTTCACCTCGCAGGTTGATGAAATTCTTTTGGATTCATTTTTTTTTCAGTCTCCAATTTCATATTCATAACACATTTCAATGAACCAACTCTTTCTGTGGCCTTGGCTGGATTGTGAGGATAAGCCATTTAAAATTTATTAATAGAGTTATGCTTCTGGATTTTGGAGGAACTTCTGGCCTTATGTAGACACAGCATGGAAGTTATTCCTGTAGATTTATTTAGCATCAATTTCCAGAGTAACAATGAGATTGCCATACTGGAGAGATGACTGATTTTGGTGATCATCCATTGTGAAAATTTCAACATTTTGAAATTCAAAATGTCCATTTGTTTCGGCCTTATGGAACCAACTTTCATTTTTAACATCTTTTCTATTTAACAAGTTTTAAAAGGCATCTCATTATTTCTATTTTTATTTTTTGCATTACTAGTGAAATTGAATATATTTCTCTGCTTGTTATGGTCAACTTTATAATTTTCATCTAACATTTTTACATTGCTTGTTCAAACAGATTGCTTATATTCCTATTAAGGTAGTTTATTCATTGTTGATTTGTAAAAATGTTTTATGTGTAAAGGGTATTCAAATTTTCTTTATCATATACCTTAAAATATTTTCTCAGTCTGTCATAATCTATTTAATTTTGCTTAGTGTTTTTTTCTGAAGAAATTTCCATTTTTCCTGCATTTAAAACTATCAATCTTTTCCTTTAGCCTGCTTGACAATATGTTTAGAAAGGAATGTTTTGGCTATTTTCATAAACTCTATAACAATTTTATCAAATTACTAGAAAAGTCCTCTTGGCATTTTGATTGGCATTGCATTTAATATGGATGGTAATTAGAGGATGCTCCAGTTGCTCCCCAGGGTTCCATCTTGCTCACTTCTGCCTAGTGAATCCTACCTTCTTTAAAGCTGTATGTTCTCTCCCCCTCTTTATATCTTAATTTTGGAAACTTATTATGTTATGACTTGAATATAAAGCTGTTCGTATACTTGTCTTATCTCCATTCCTAGATTTGTTTTATCTCCTTAACTGCAGAGATTGAGCTTATTCATGTCTCATTCTATTCGATGTTTTATGCATGTTTGGAGTCATCTAAATATTTAATTAAAGCAAATTAAGTAGACCCAGTTATCATAGGAATTACCTACAGTTCAGTCTAAGAAACAAATACTTAATTTTGACTGAATTCAAAATGTGACTTGGTTAAAATAAAACCCAAGGTAGTGCTGGTTTCTTTATTTTGCCCTTACCTAACTCAAGTTTTAATTTAAGGTGAGCAGCTGAGAATCTCTGATTATAAAATCCTGCATGCCAATGAGTTTTTTACACTTAAAATGAGTTATTTGTTAGAAATGCATCAGTATACCTAGGTATTTGATTCAAAAGCTGTGATTTATGACTTAGACTGGAATTTTATAAGAACAATGTCATATAATACCTGAAAATGCCATTTATTTTCATGCACTATTTAAATTACACTTATACCAAGTTACAGCAATGTTTAAAAAGTAATATTCAGTGCTTCCTCATATTTGCCACATTTTTTATCACAGTATAACCGAATTCAAAACTACTGAATGGAAAACATTCCTGCACAAAAATGTTACTGTTGAATAATTAATCAAATGAGAAAAAGGTTCAGGTACATATTTTTGTCTTCTTTTGTTCTGTGACTTTAATTTTTATTTTTAAAATGAATATGTTCATGCCCCTGGATTTTCCCTTTTGAGTAGGATTCATAACATCTCAAAACTAAGCCCATAGCACATTTTATGAAAGGTAATATAGATACAATTTTCTGATAAATGTTTTGAGGGCTATTTTTCCAAAATGGATTTAGTCTAGAATATTCAGAAGTGTAAATGCCTCAGCTAAGATATTTATTTACTTTGAAGGCCTTAGTATATTCTGTAAGAAAAAAGCAAGCATATATCTTAAAAATAGCAGATGATGGGGTATATTGGTAAATACGTAATATAATTGAAGTAATCAAAGCACCTTCCGACTCTGTAAGAACGATCAGGGATTTGTTTGCAGCATTTCTTCATTTTATGTGTGTTGTAAGAATCCACTAAAGCACTAAATATCTTTGTTCCATCCTTTGTCTAGAAATTGCTGCAATTTGCATTGCCTGTATTTTTTAATTCAGACTAATAATTTGAAAGTTTAATATCTCCCTTAATTACCAATACTTTTAAAAATTGCCTGATTATTTCTCACATGATTGTGAACTACAGAATCATAAGCTTTCTCTTTCTTTCTGGAGGGTAGTTCTCATCCCTACACCTCCCCCTCCCCCCGTCCTTAATTAGGAGTAGCAAATGTGTTTTGATTCAGAATTTTAGGGTTTTGGGTTTTTTTTCTCTTTGGGGTAGGGGTGTTACGTATTGCTTTGCAGTAGGGGTAAAGGTCTGGCTTGGAACCAGTGGCATCTTAATCTCAGTTTTCCTGGAGACCAATCGTAGCCATTTATGAGGCATCTGGAGATTTTACAGGTCAGAGCTCCAGGATTTAGGTTCCTTGTAGAATGGAACAATGTCGACCAAACCACGAGAAATGAACATGGTGGAACCAGTGGCATCTTAATCTCAGTTTTCCTGGAGACCAATCGTAGCCATTTATGAGGCATCTGGAGATTTTACAGGTCAGAGTTCCAGGATTTAGGTTCCTTGTAGAATGGAACAATGTCGACCAAACCACGAGAAATGAACATGTAACCAACAAACCAAATGAGTAAGTTAATAGTAAAAGGATCCTTTTTCTAATTGATCTGAAAAATCTGAAAAGTTCAACTCTTGTTAAGCCAAATTCAGAGACTCTAGTCAAAAACATTTCTGAATAAATCCAAATGACACTACTTTAAAAAATACTTATAGCAGCATTTTATTTGTTAATTTGGACCTAATCATATGAGTGCCTACTATGCACTTATACCCAAGTCCCTTTTCTTCTGGAACTTACTTTTGTGTGATAGCAGACAAACACGTGGCGAACCTGTTCTGAAAACCAGTTTTAAACATTTTAAAGGATTCACGGCTAAATATGTTTGGAAAATGGTGTGTTAAAGTTTAACCAGTTTCTTTTCTGCAGGACTAGTACTTACAATTTTTAATATTTTAGTCTTTATTTTACTGTCCAAGAGAGAAATACAGGATGCAGCATTTTACAATCTAATTAGTCTATGAAAATCTCATCATACGGCCTATGTAGCACCTTCATTGTTCTGTAGAACATACTTTATGGAATGCTGGTCTACAACATGCATAATTATGAAGGGTATAAATACAAGAATTCACAACAAGGGAAGCCATATATCTACACTATATTTTATGATAGTTTTATAAAGTAAGTTAAACTGATTTTCCAAAACAGAACCTTAATATAATCTTGGTAAAAGGTCTATGTGACAGGCATTCTGTAGGGAAATTATAATTTAAGGAATATTTATTCACATTGCCTCCAACAAGAGAAATAAATATATTGACAACTTGACAGCAATAATGTGAAATTTTACTTGGCATTGGTGCTTGCTGTTTATGAGACCTTAAAAAAGAACCTCTAAAATAAGGAATAAGGCAAGTATATCTATCATTTTGAAATATAAAGAAGTATAACTTAACAAGGAACCCCAAGTTAAATACCCATACTCATACAGGCTAAAGAAATAGCAAGTGTGGAAAAACAGCTGGTGCTTCTGAACATTAAGTTCTTAAAAGCAAGGATCACTTTTTTCTAGTTCGTTTCTATATTTCCAGGGACTACAAGGATGCCTGGCACATAATAGCATCCATAAATATTTCTTAACTATTGAAGTGGAGTTTTCAGAATTGTCAGAGAATAGTTAATAGGATGGGGCCACTAAGGAGCTGGTAGACATTGGGTCAAGTCATCTGGACTCTGCAAAAGCTAATCCAGCTGCAGTTGCTACCTGAGAAAACTGGGTGTCTGCCTGCATGAGTTGATATTCAAATGGGTAAGTGATTAGAATTTCTGGCAAATGGTCACCAGGGAAGAAAAGTTTCAGGGTGCCAAACTAATGTGCAAGGTATAGACTCAGGAAATTTGGAATAAGTAACACTCAATAGTAGAAACCTTTCCTTGTGTCTCTAATGACAAATGGCCCACCTGTGATGGAATGGAGGCTTAGGAAGAGCTTCATTCTCCCAGAGGGGAACAGTGAAATATTAGTGTATCAAGTCTCATGTTTTTCACCTAATGTCCAGGGCATAAATCTGGTCACACGAGATAGGTTGTAGCAAAGGATATTGAGCTATGAGATGACACAAAATCCTTAGAGACCATGGCTTATTCATCTCTGTCCTTCATGGTGGACAATATGTGACTCTTAAACTTTAGAACAGATTTGTTTTTGGTGACCTGGGTATAATTGATTTTGGGGAAGCAGGCTGCCCTTGAGTGTTAGATTGAGTGTTAGATTGAGTCACTGGAGGATATGGTCCTCTTTATAAGTGCATACTTAACTTCATTTTTTATGATAGATTTGATCCATATTTATAAAATGAAAGGAACTGAATTTGAAATTCAAGATTAAATTCCTAACTTCACATAGAAACTATATATCACATATCAGAGCTAAAATCCAGAACCAGCCTCCAGATATAGATCTTTATATCTGTAACCTTCATCTCTATCTCTTTCCAAATTAGGTTTTATGGTTAGTCTATATGTTAGATCACTTTAAGAATATATATCCCTCTTCTTTTTAAAAATTATTTCTTTAAGATATGTAATTTACTTACCACCTCAATTCTCATAATAGGTAATTATCCTATATATTTTTTCACCTGTGTACCTTATGTCTACAAATGATATCACAAAATAACATACACCACTTTTTGTGGACATATATTCTTTTTTTCTTGTTAATCCTACACATTAAAAGAAGTTCCTATTTCAAGTAGTCACTGATTTTTTCAATATCCGAGAACAGAAATGTTAGAGAGGGTCTTTTGGACCAAGACCCATTATAAATAACTAAATACCTTTTATAGGACTCAGAATGTGAAGGCTATTTTAGATATCAGGGCAATAAAGGAGACAATATAAATTACAGTTTGGAAAAATAAGGGCATTAGAAGAAGAAAAATATGAAGAAAATATTTAAAGAACAGTTATTTAGAAGACTCCATGTTAAGGTAGTAACTCTTCTATAGTGCTTATATAGTAAAAATGTGAAAAGTATTCTGTTCATGAGGGTGTGAACATTACTGCTATGTTTAGAAAACATGAACAAACTTATCAAAAAAATTTTTTTTCTGAATTTCATTAGAGTTGTCTTTCTTTTCTTTTTTTTTTTTTT
>NW_007727595.1:335395-340920 GCF_000696425.1 Galeopterus variegatus | reverse complement strand
TTCGGATCCCACATACAGACCGGTTCCCGCTCACTGGCTGAGCGAGGCGCGGGAGCAACACCGAGGGTTGCAATCCCGTTGCCGGTCCCCGGTCCGGTACGGGGGCAACACTGAGGGTTGCGATCCGTTGCCGGACACGGAAAAAGACAAAAGACAAAAAAAAAAAAGAATACATAATATTACATATGGTAAATATATAGTATTACATATACAGTATTACATATAGTGTATATAATATATATTACCATGAATTTAGTGACATTAGCACGGATGACTTGTGTAATTATATTGATAAATGTCTATTCATTTGTCCTTCTAATCAATATAAAACAAGTGCATTGTGATTTTTTATACCATTTTCTATCTATATAATGTGAAGGATGTTGGCATTAAAGTTGAAATTCTATGTGCACAAGAGAATAAAGTTTAAAATATCATTTGAATATCACCAAATATATTTTTTCTTTCATATAATGTGAAATTTCTAATTTATTGATCCATTTATTAGAATGAATGGTGTGTTATTTTAAAGGTGACAAACTATAACATTCAGTGAACTTCAATCGTGGTCATAAATGAGCCTTTTTGCTTCTAAGAAATATTGCTTGCCAATAGACAATGTGCTGTATTTCATAAATTTTGAAAAAAAAGAATATTTAAATATGTATACAGGTATAGTTTTTTGTTTTGTATTCTGAACTCACATAGTTATGCAATTTTTGCTCAGTACAAGTTTATCTGTAGGATGTTTATGCTGTTAACACAGTAGTCAGTTTGAAAAAAGACATTTTACAATGCAATCGCTCTTGCAATTGTTGTTTCTGCAATGATGGATATCTAAGCAAGTTATGTTCCATATTCTTTTTCCTACTCTTCTTTAGTTTAACTACTTGATAACATTTTTGTAACTACCCTTCCTTCCAGAATCATTGAAATATGCTGAGAACTTCAGAAGCCCTTAGCACAAATCCAAATTATGTATTAAAGGTCTGAAATGTCATCCTAATAGAAAATGTCATCTGCATAGTCCTGAATTAGAAAAGCTATCCATGGATAGTGGACTATGGGGCCACGTTTATTTATTTTGACTGTTGTGGATATAATAAATCACTCTAAAATAATGTTGACATTTATGCATTCTGCTAACATGGCAGTTTAACAGTCTTCCCCGTATACTGCTGCTTGAGTTAAGGACTTGCTATCACATTTGCCAGCTTAGGTCTCCCAATCTTAACACAGCAGACAGTGGTAATGTCAACTGCAGAAGTGCCAAAAGAGAAAAAGATGGATAATGTATTCATTTTTATGGGTGATTTTAAACTCCATGCCATTGAGCACATTTCTCTGAATGGCTTTCATAGCTCACAGTGTTTGCTTCATTCTTCTTTCTTTGGGCTACATGGAGCCTTTCTTGCTGCAGATATGAATTTCAGTTTGATTTAATCCTGCTTTCTCTGCCTACCAACAGGTGCACAGAATGCATTAGCAAGAAAAATATCATAATTGAAATCAATACTGTGACTATAAAGAGTATTTCTAATATGAGTTTTGGTCCTGTGAGTTTTATATACTGCCATAACCATGTTGATGTAATGGATTAGACACTTACGTCAGTTCAGTTCACACTTGCACACACCAATTCACGCATAACACTTGACTAGCATTTCTTTGTACTAAATTTATTGTCAAGCTCTTTGGCCTATCAGCTGTTTGATTAAACTAAAACCATTCAGTACATAAAAAGAAAACATACATTTGTTCTACCAGGTCAAAAACATGATTCAAGCATCACAATGAACGTTTTTTGCTTTAATTACAAAGATTCTAATCCATATGTGCAAATAAGCATACATTTCAACATATGACTGCTATTTGCATATTATATTTACCTCTTGACTTCGAGGTAATCATTCTTGATTCTTGAAACTTTCACATTCATCGTCACTAATTTTCCTACACTAATTTATAAGGTGAGCTTTTCCTAGCACTTTGCCCTCCTATTATGTCCTTGATCCCTCAAGCACAAACTTTGAAGTCTTGCAGGTATGGGTAAAGAGGGAAGATGATCTCTGTGTAGTTTTATTTTCTTACATGAAGTGTGAAATTCCAAAGGAAAACTTTACTGTTGGATATAAGAGCTATATAACCCACCCTGAAATTATCTTCTGGCTTTTCAGGATATATTCAAATGCTAGCATCCTGGCCCTGGCAATAGAGGAGCAGCAATATCAGCCATACTTAGGATAGCCCTGCCTTGCCTACAGCCAAGAAACCATGAAGAGAATTATGGTATTTTCTGCAGAAGCAAGAGGATCTCTTTGCTTTTAAAATTCCCCATATGATTAAAAACACAGGAGGGATGTGCAGAACATGCTATTTAATCTCTCTGGTACTCACATTTAAAACTCTAGGTTTTAGAGTCTTGGAAAATACACTTACTATGTGGTTATAATTAAGTTACATTTCACACAAAGGTTGGAAAAATAAGCTGATTTGTCTCCATTTTGAGAAAAGTGTCTTTTCCACCATAGCACCAAATTGCCAAAAAAGAGTGGAGCATTTGCACACATTGGTTCTACTTTCAGAGAGTGGGTTTTCACTTATATCTGGACAATTATGACCTACAGCTTTTCTGATTATTTACATATAAAAAAGCTACCTTAGTTCCTGGCATCATTTTCTTAGTATTCCCCGAAGATCCCATTCTAGAGCTACACCTAGGCCTCCTAATAAATTGTATGGGCTGATGGGAAAGAAAATAAAGAAATGGGCCGGACAGACCTGTAGTACTGCCTTCATGTTGTCATTCAGAGGGAGTTGGAAAAGCCTTCAGAGGGACTTTTCTGAGACACATTTTAAGGATTTCTCAGGAGAAGATGAAATTCAATAGTTGGGATGAAGCAGATTTTCTTTGGGAAAATAGCGGAATCCAGACAGACCTGTAGTACTGCCTCCATGTTGTCATTCAGAGGGAGTTGGAAAAGCCTTCAGAGGGACTTTTCTGAGACACATTTTAAGGATTTCTCGGGAGAAGATGAAATTCAATAGTTGGGATGAAGCAGATTTTCTTTGGGAAAATAGCGGAATCCCTTAGTGTATTTTCAAGTGTAGATAAGACTTTCTACAGATTGATGCAACATCCTTGGAAATAGATGTTTACAAATGATTGGAAATGGCCGTCTTGAATATCTATAAAATTTCAACAATTGTCAGCTGTCGTAGGAGTTCTGCTACATTCTTTGTTAAGATATTAATCTCTGTAAATTTCCTCCTTCATATCCTGGATATTTTTTCTTGTTTCATTGTGTTCTCTAATTGAGTCTTCTCTTATCTCTGAGTTTTCTTAAGATTATTGTTCAGACTTTCTTTTCAGACATTTCAAAGGCATCCTGCTCTATGGAGTCTGGTACTTGAGAATTACTGTATTCCTTTGGTGGTGTCATATCTTCTTTTTTATTTGTGGTTCTAGAATTTTTTCATTGGTGTTTGGTCATTGGTAGGACACTTGTTTCTTCTATTCCTCTAGAGTGATCTATGAGGAGAAAGACTTCCTCCTCTTTTGTAGGCTCTGCTGGTGACTCTTCTTGTATCAATGTAGTGGAGAGTGCAGAGGGCTGCCTGTAAGGTGGCCCAGGCTGCTACTGTGGTGGTGAGCTGTCCTTGTGGTGGTAGAAGGTGTGGCGGTGGCTGTGGTAGACCACCTCAGCTGCTGCTAGGGTAGTGGGCAGGCCTCTCCAGGGCTTGGGTATGGACCCCAGTGCTGCAGCACATGGGAAGGCACTCACCTCGGCTCCTGCTCCAGCATCAGCTATCAGGAGAGTAGATATCTGGAAAAAGAGAATGTCATGGTCCATCATCAGCTTTTATTCCATTGCTTTTATGCATGCAAATATAAAGGATTCCTTAATCAAGAAGAGTTTATTCTGTTTACTAACGAAGATGCCAACATACTTTTTAAAAATTCTGTCTTTAGCTCTTACTCTTTCTAACCTAATGTTAAAATTGTATCCTCCTATCTAATATCTCAAAGTTCTGTTGAAGTTAGAAAAAACATTTATTTTTCCTTTTCAATTTCCTTATATAATATAAGATATAATGTCAAACAATCTTTCTATCAGAAGTACATTTTAAATGTTTACCTAAAAGTAAAGCTTCGTCTATCTTTTTTTAATATAGATGTTGAGGGTTGAATTGAGGAATATTGCATACTTAGAATGGAACTGATAATTACAAATAATGCAAGCTAGAGGATATCTGTTTTCTCTATTAAACAAACTCACCCTACCATGTTGATAGTAAGTTTTTAAAAGCCCTTTTCCAGAGGTAAATAAATCCAGTACTAACATAAAATGTTTAAAATAAAAGTATAACTTTGGAGGATATTTATAATGTTCACTCCTAGAGATTTATTTTTATTAAGAATTTGATAAGTGGCTACTTATAAACTGAGTCAGATAATAATTTTACCCATATTGATTAACATAAAAGAAGAGGAAGAAAAATGTTTGTTACATTAAAGGCATTCTGCTTTCTTTCTAAGGCCTAGGAAGAAAGAATGTATGTGTTTCTTAGTAAGTCACTATTCTATCACTAGATGCCATATAGATCCTTAGGAAACAAGGCAGAAGAAAGTCATGCTGATTCATTTCATTTTTTGTGCTTATCTGTTTATTTTCCTGAAATTGTTTGATCACTCTAGCTTTTCATTTTTCATATCTCTGTGGCTGCATGGACTATTTCTGAAGATTGGCTCGATAGATCAGAATGCTATCTCTTCTGCCTTGTTAAATTTCCTCTAGAAAAACACAGGGGTTCCTAAATAACTATACTTCCTTCCTCCTTTATTGAACCTTCTCCAACAAATTGAACTCTCTAGAAACCTTCAAATAATGAAGATGACTAATGTTTATGCAGCTTCGAAGGCCAGCATATACTTTGGAGTGTCCAAGATTAGAATCTGTTGAAGTGGGCAAGGAAAAACAAGCTTGCGTGTGCTGTGCTTTGCTTAAGAATGCTGGGGCACAAGACAAAGCTTCGCATACAGTTTCAGATTAACAGTGACCATAAAGGGAAAATATTATGGAATGAATTTTAGTTTTCCACGTATTTGATTTGCATAATTGTGAGTGTGTGTGTGTGTGTGTGTGTGTGTGTGTGTGTGTGTGTGTTAGGATCCAATATGAGAGTTTTCAAATTAAGTGCTTTCTCCTTTATGACAAAAGATTTTTCATAGACAAATTCCTTGATAAAGAAGTTTCTTCACATTCCCATTGAAATTCACCTAGTGCAGTGCTGTCCAGTAGAATTTTCTGCAATGATAGAACTGTTCTATATCTATGTTGTTCAAGACAATATCCACTAACCACATGTGGCTTTTGAGCATATAAAATGTGGCTAGAGTGGCTAAGAATTTGAATTTTTATTTTATTTTATTTTAATTAACTTAATATTTTATTTAGTTTATGTATGTACGTGCATGCGTGCGTGCGTGCGTGTGTGTGTGTGTGTGTGTGTGTGTGGCCAGT
>NW_007727595.1:332702-335247 GCF_000696425.1 Galeopterus variegatus | reverse complement strand
ATTTTTATTTTATTTTATTTTAATTAACTTAATATTTTATTTAGTTTATGTATGTACGTGCATGCGTGCGTGCGTGCGTGTGTGTGTGTGTGTGTGTGTGTGTGGCCAGTGTCTTCAGAGATCATAACTAACAAAGGATATACAATTCTTTTTCTAAATCCAGTTTATGTATATAACGTACATGAACAGAATGAGAGAAACCAGTTATTTCAATAAAGGGAGTACCTACAAGGCCAGACTAGATAGTAGTTCAGGGGGTTGACTTTAGAATATGACAGACGTAAGTTCAAATCCTGACTCTGCCCTTCATTTGCCATGCTACCTTAGATAAAATATTGGAATTTTTCAGTCTCATTTTTCTAAGGTTTAAATGACACTAATAATAATGAAATCATGTATATAACATGCTTATTGCTCAACACAGGGAAAAAATGAGAATAGTGACGAACCTGTTCATGATGGTGTTTCTGCATACACATAGACTTATTTAATGCTCATATAATTTCTATTAAAATACTGTCTCTATGTCCTAGATAGGAAAACTAAGCTCAAAGTTATTAAATTACTATTTTCAAGGTGACTGAGTTAATCCAAATTTTGAATTATAAATCTAATTCTAAAGACATGTTCTTTCATTATGCTCCATTGCTTCTTTTGGTAGTAAGCAACTAGACCGCCAGTTAAAAGTCTAAACTGGTCATTCTGAATTACAGGTATGTCACTCTGAGGGTGACATTTAAGTCATATTTAAGCATGAGAATGCAAAGCAGACCCTAACCTGGATCTTTAGAATAGGGGAAAGGAGGAAGGGAAGAAAGAATAAAGTAAGCAAGCAAGCAAGCAAAGGAAGAACCCTCCCTGATTCTATACCTGAGGAATACAAGAGTATTTCAAAAAGTTCATGGAAAAATAATTAAAAGATAATACAAATTTTCCATGAACTTTTTGAGGTACTCTCGTATACATTTGCTCATTTAAGAGAAAAGGAAGAGAGTGGGTGGGAAAGAGAAAGAGAGAATATAATTCACATGAATATGAATGGCTTGTTCTGAGAGTTCAAGCCCTGCCTGGCTTTGCTTACCTCTTTAAAGCAAAAAATGCAAGAAAAAGGTTGCAGAGGATGTCTTACAACTTTTGAGAAAACATAACTCTGCCCACATCTACTCATTGTCAATCATTGTCTCAGGCTTAAACTAATCAAATTAGCAACTCCTTCGGAGTGGTGATGAAGAGAGCAGAGAAAAGCCTGGCCACAGGAGGACCCAACAAGTTGTTTCTCTGTGTTTGACAATGCCAGAAAGACCTTGAAAAATACACCTTCAAAATTACTGTACGTATTTCACTTCCTGAGTGGCAAACCTTTTGACAGATGCTCTCTAGAGGTGAGAGTGATTTGTGCTTATAACTCAATGGCAGGAAGAAAATTGTCTTCAAACTCAAAAAAACAGTGATGCTATTGACACTTTTCTTAGTAAATCCAAGTAATCTAGTTAATGATTACTAACCAGTAAGTAACTGACCCCTGATGGGTTACAGCAATTAACTGCAAGAGCTCAAGTAATATATACTTGTATACTGCATGACTGGTAGACTGAATAAATAAATATGTTTCCTCCTGAACATATATGCTGCAATTTTTAAAAAGCTTACAGGTGTAGTTTGATTAAGAAGGTAGAGATTGATTTAAAACAGGGAAATCAGAGTGCTTATGAAAATATGCATTTTCTCAATCAATTTATATGAGAAGTACAAGCAAAAGCATCAGGGGAGAATCTTTATCATTCAGAGTTTGGTGTGAATGGTAGACTTCCAGGATGGAGCTCAGTTTGTGGCTCTGTTGTGGCCTTCCTGATAGGCTTTCTGGAAATGATACTCCTTTCTCAGATATGAGATATTTATCCTTAAATTTGGACTTCCTGTCTAACTGGATAGGAGTGTCATGAAGAAAGTAGTATAAAAACTATAATATTTCTCCAAATGCCACAAAATACTCATGGAAATAATCAGTAAATATTAAGAACAGATGTAAGTCCAACATTCATAGATCTCTGCCAATTTTATACCTAGTTGCTCTCTTCCTACACAAACTCTGCATAGGTATGGAAGCTTGTAATTCAGTCAAATCAAGTACATGCATACAACTTCTCTATTTAAATAACATGACCATATTTTTAGAACTACAAAACTTGCCATTACTTATGATAACACAAAAATAATACTTACTGTCATCTCTCTCCCACCTCCTTAGCTCATGTGAGTAGCATCTATTATAAAGAAAACCAAGTAGTTCTTTCTTATTCTTAAAACTGAAGTTTCCGTATGTTAAAATTATCACATTAAACTAATGAAGATCAAGGATAGAAATTAATCTATTAGTTTCTACTTTACAAGTCTATGGTCTAGGGATTGCTAGAGTGTGCGGAAATTATTCAATATTTTTGCCTTGAGCTAAATATATATATATATATATAGTTATATAGTTATATTATATATATATATTGAGCTAAATATATATATAGAGAGAGAGAGCTAAATATATATATAT
>NW_007727595.1:312291-332286 GCF_000696425.1 Galeopterus variegatus | reverse complement strand
ATATATATATATATATAGTTATATAGTTATATTATATATATATATTGAGCTAAATATATATAGAGAGAGAGCTAAATATATATATTCATTTAAAATATATTCATTTAAAATCTACTGATTTAATGCCTTAAGTGACTGGGACACATGGCTGGAGCTGGAGCAACCACCAGGAACCTAAACGTTAGAAACTAGAGAAACATTGAAATAATTGGACATTGATCTTAATACAATCAAGTCAACATAGATTACTCATGGCATAAAGAATATGGATTGGTTCTGCCTTTAAAGGGTAAAGGAAATTTATTCAGAATCTTTTTTTTTTTTGGCTTTAAAATAGCTTTAGAGTATGCTAACTGGAAATTCTTTTGAATTATTTATGCTTGTAACCCTAAAGCTAAGGAGATAAGTTGGTGGAATTTGTGTGAGTATACCTTGTCTTCCAAGATTATAAGCCTGGGAGGATGAATCTGTTTTCTTATCTGCCGATATAAAATACACTGAGAAAGGTCTTCATTTACTGAATATTTCCAGTAACTTGTTAACCATACCATACCATGACCTCATCTCACCATACTTCTGGAATCTTCTAGGGCAGTATGATGTCCTTTTTCTAATGCACTCTTTCAGCATAGGAAATTTGTTAACTATATACTTATACTTTAAGTTCCTCAAAGCCAGAGATATCTTTATCTTTACAGCCTTGCTTAATGTTGACCCAGAGTTTGAAATGTTCTTA
The DNA here is from genome assembly GCF_000696425.1 of Galeopterus variegatus. Taxonomy (NCBI): domain Eukaryota; kingdom Metazoa; phylum Chordata; class Mammalia; order Dermoptera; family Cynocephalidae; genus Galeopterus; species Galeopterus variegatus. Next base: position 331,550 of record NW_007727595.1, on the reverse strand, counting down.
TTAATCTGAACTGTTACTAAAAGTGATTTAATTTTTATAGTTTCATTAAAAAAAAAACCACAAGTCAGTAAACAAAAATTCTTTCTAAGACCATCATCCAATAGATCTTGATTTTTATTTCAGAAAATATGGCCACTATAACTACAGAGTTAACAACAGGGTCATAAGACCAATTGAAGTAGGAACAGAAATTCCCAAGAGAAACTAAAACTAAGAGCTAGAGGAGAGTGTCCTAAAGATTTATGTGTGCAGGACAGAGGAAAACAACGGAGTGAGACAGAAAGAACAACATGTACGAGTCTAACAGAATGTTTCTAGCACCTAACCTGAGCATAACGTATATCACATACTCAATATATGTTTGATGTATGAAAATCCCTAATGTATTAAAACTAAAACCAATACTATCACAAAACGTTTAATGGGTAGATAAGTAAAACCATGAGAAAATGCTCTAAGAAAAATCCAAATAGAGCACGGAAGATTGGCAGCACAATTTCATAACTGCTTTCAAGATTACACAAGTTTATTATAGGGATTGTTGCTCTCTGTGTTAAATAGTATAAAAAGAAACATGGCCTATGAAACATAGACATTTATCTCTACTCTTCTGAAACTTTATTAAATTGGTTGTATAGGAAAAAACTCAGAAAGGACAGAGAGAAGGAGAAAACTGACAAGAGTAGAAAAGTGACATCCCAAAGATGATGGGAAATGGCAAGCAGTTGGCTAAGTGGTAAGGGCTCAGCAGAGCAGAGAATAGGAAGCCTTAATGCCTGCAGAAGGTGAAGCAAGTGTGGGGTGAGCTGAATAAAGCTGTAGATCTCCCAAGTGCTCGGAAATTAGACACACCACATGCCTGTGAGGACACACGTGAATGGTGAGACTGAAAACTGGAGTGTGGTTGGAAAGTCAAATAAAAAGCAGTTAGAGACCCCAAGTCTCCGGAGAAGTTTATTCTGTACAGAAATTAAATGCGGGGGGCTCTGTACTCCAGGAAACCAGATACAATTAAAGAAAGGGTAGGTTCCATCTTGAACACAGGGAGTGGGAATAAATTAGAATGAATTGAGAGTCTCTTCCCCCCCACCACACACACACTCGTTTCCCCACTTAGCCCCACCCCAGAACCTTACGATAAAGCTTGTAATTCCAATTTCCTTTAACAGCAGATCGAAGAATTGTTCTCTTAATAAACAGGCACAACGAATAAAGAATATCCACCACAAGATATATCATCGTAAAATGCTTTAAATGGATTTAACAAAGTATTTTGAGTTGCATATGGTTCTGTCAATGGGGAGCAGTTGGAGTGAGGACCTATTATTTTTGGCCCTAAGCCTTGTGAAGATTTAAAGTCAAAACTCAAAATTTTAAACATAAAGTCTCTTTTAATTGCATTTGGAATATAAACTGGCAATTGCATATTTATGAAATCTAGATTTTTTAGGAGAAACTAGAAGCATTCTAACATTAGTTTTCACTAAAAGTAAACCAGCCGCAAAATAATGAACACTGGTCCAATAGTGGTATAAAAGAAGCCATATTCTGAGATGAGCTTGGAAATTAGGTTCAATTGTAACATTCATGTAAGTCAAAATGCAGACCTCTAATTTCCAATCTACTTATTCATACATGCATAGAAATATTACTTGGGTCCCATGAGGACATATGGAACAGCCAAGTTGCATTAAAAAAAAAAAAAAAAAAAAAAAAAACTTCAGTTTCTCCTTTAGTTCTTAAAATATTGACAGACACTGGAAGTCTATTTTTGGAATTAAACATAGCTAATTAATTTTGGGCATAGCACCAAAAGCTTATATCTTTAGATTCAGCACTTCCCAAAATTAATTTCTGGGCTTTTCTCTTGGGCCTTTGTAGCTCATACTTCAGAGTTCAGACACATATTTCATCCGTGGGCACTACTTTTACCTTTTAATGAATCAAGATGGGGATGTAGAAAGAGGAAGATTATTTATAATGGAGGAGAACATTTTTGTTATTAGATATTGGATGTGGGGGAGAGAGTTTTTTCTCTCTATGAAAAATTTATTGGTCAGTTATATATTTTATTTTAATGACTAAATCCTCCTCATTGTAAAATATCAAATAGGTCCTTAAAAATAAAATAAAATTTGAGGACATATTTCTAAAGGTATTAATTAGCCTTATAAATCTGTTACAATTTATGTAAAGTAACTAAAAATTGTGAAATTGGTATTTCAAGAATCCTAAATGATATTAAATAGTCTTAATCTTCTTAACAGGTTGTGATTACTCCAATAGGCTATGTTTACAGTGGGAAATTTGAAAGTGTACTACATTTGATGTGAATTTCAGGACTAACCTAAAAGTACCTTCACTTTGAATAGTAATTATTTACAGATGATCACATTAAAAACAACCATACTAAAAGTAAAAAATGATCATAGAAGTGCTATCAGTAGTAACAAATGCATAATGTATAGGACCTAAATCAAATCCTATGATAAAATATTTATTTTGCTACAGTGTAACTTTTAAAATTCTTTTGAACATTTATCAGTGAAAATAATGAAATGGGAGAAATATTGTTTATCTGTGCCACAAAAAAGTGCATATAAGGTGTCCAAAGTTGACTGATACTCGTGGTTTAAAATGGAATCAAGTAATTGGATATTACACAAATAAAAACTATACAAAGTACAGAAATTGTTGCATTTGCATGATTACTGTGTTGGCAGAAGTGAATAATTAAGATGTTGAATCAGTCAGTTATAAACTATAAAGTATTAAACTAGTAATTAGAAGATTCCTTGCAGGAAAGCTTTAGAAGACCATCATTCTGGTCTCAGTACTAATGCTTCAGATTGTAAACACTGACATTTTTCTTCTGTTTTCAGATTTCTCAAAATACTAAGTTTTGGAGACATGCATTTTAGAGAGTTAATGTTTTTACCTATCTGTGGAAATATACCTATTAGTTGAGTATACAAGGTAATTTTGTGTGACAGAGCTATTCTAGTTAGAGATCACAAGAAAAACAAAGAGATAGTAACTTAAGTAGGTTGGGCCGGCCCGGTGGCGCACTGGAGAGTGTGCCGCTTGGGAGCGCGGCGGCGCTCCCGCCGAGGGTTCGGATCCCATGTGGAGACCGGTTCCCGCTCACTGGCTGAGTGTGGTGCAGGCGCAACACTGAGGGTTGCGATCCCGTTACCAGTCAGTAAAAAAGACAAAAAGGAAAAAAATAAAATAAAATAAAAATAACTTAAGTAGGTCAACATCAGGTGGTGATTTTTATCCCCAGGTAGACTGCTTTTGGCTTCCCCATGAGTCGCTTTGAAAACCTGGACTGACTGAGACATTTCTCAAAATGACCGACTTTTCATAAAACACATAGCACTGTTTAAAAGCATTATATTTAATATCGAATTAGTCATTTTCATAGTTTTATGCTTGATTTGAACATTATTAAACTTACAGAACTCATGCCACTGTTGGAGATGGTTTCCAAGGAAAGGTGCTGATCATTCGAAAAAGACTTTCCAGGGTAACTTCTTTTTGCATGATCATTGCACTTCAGCGTCTTATTCTCAGCTTTGCAGGCACAACATCCAATTACAAGTATAGCCAGAGGTTGTCCAGTGCAAGAAGTCTGACGTGAGATACTCAAATCCACAAGACATTGGATAATTAAAACAAATTCCAAAGATTTATTTATAAAGTAAAGCATAGCTTCTTGAACCATGTCTGTTTTCTAGAGTTTGCTGGAAATCAGGGTACCTGCGAAGTTAACATCTTAGACTGCACATATTTGCTGAGCCTGGGTTTGGAACAAAAAGAGATAGATATTAGATTTGTTTTACCTGGACAGTGGTGAGCACTAATGAGCCATCTGTGTTTCCAAATAGAGAACAATTCTCTAGTGACTAGAATATTCCTGTCACCAAAATGAATGATTTCCTATCTGGTCAGAGTTGGATAAATACTACTTTTTTCCTCTTTGTTTCTATTTTAGTTGAATGATTTTCATTTAACACTCAGTTATTAAAGTGTCTAAAATGTGATGTCCCAGGGAGACAAGGCAAGGTAAATAGTTAGCATTCTAGTTAGAGATCATAGAAAGATCAAAGAGGTAGTTGGCTAAATAGGTTAATCTCATGTGGTGATAAGTGTTTTAAAGGAATACATTCGATGATGATAATACAACCAAGAGCAATGGACTGAGATAGATCAGGGAAGGGATCTATGTAGATGTGACATCTGAGCTAAGATCTGGAACACAGGAGGAGCCAGATGTGAATATCTGGGGAAAGGAATTCCAGGGAAAAGGAAGAGCAAAACACAGGTACCTACCAGAAATGAAAGTTTTCAGGTAAGGAACATACATTCTCAACTCCCCCAATGTGATCATCAGGTTATGTAAAAACGCTATTGGAAGAGAAATATTTGTGAATGTCTGTTATTGAGTTAAATTTCATAAATATGGTATAAACCCCTATTGGATATAGACAGGATCTTAGTCGTTTCCATATCTCCCACTCCCTAGAATAGGATCTAGTGTAGATTTGGGATTTGGAGCTCAACACACATTGTTGAACTGACAGGAACATATCAAGACCATTCCTTGTAATTCAGCACCAATATCCTTTCACAAAATTATGCAAAGAACCAGTCTAGTGGGCCCATTCTATGTGTGCCTGGTACCTGGTTTGGACACTGACAAATGTCCTCTAAACTCAGAAAAAAAAATGTTTACTTTATTAAAACAAACTCCTCTCAATCAGATAGCTGATGGAAGAGAAGATTCTCTTCATGGAAACTAGTACCCATCTTTCCCCCTTAAACAGTTCTTCAAAGTTTCTAAAGACCCATCTCTTGCCAATTCAAGTGATCTCTTCTCTGTTTCAGGTGAAACAGGCAATTCTATGGTATAATTTACAAAAGAACCAGTTAAGGCTATGTATATATTTTTTTAAAAGAGTTCACATTGAAAACACCAATTCTCCTGGAAAGAATTACATTTTAAGTAACCAACAAATCCAAGTGGTACTTAGATAAAGAAAACCTCAGTCCAGGTTTTGCAAATGAGGGGTGGTCATTAAGTTTTACTCCCATATATCGGCCACATGCAAGATGTGCCTAGGGGACTACTTTGACCCATCACTATGTCAGGAGAGATGTAGCTAACAATTCACTGAGAGTATGACCATAATAAATAACCTTAGAACTGGAGTGGAAAAGATGGCCCCAAAATCAAGGAAAAGTATAGTGATAGAGTTGGAGAAAGAGCATCACTACTTCACCATCACTATGTCAGGAGAGATGTAGCTAACAATTCACTGAGAGTATGACCATAATAAATAACCTTAGAACTGGAGTGGAAACGATGGCCCCAAAATCAAGGAAAAGTATAGTGATAGAGTTGGAGAAAGAGCATCACTACTTCAAAGTTTGTTTGGGTAGGTCCTTTTGTTTCATCACAAATGCAAAAATAGTAAACATTATTTAATTAGATGACTAATAATTAATCCTTTCTACAAAGAATTCCACAAAAGATTTAAAATGTCTCACAGGGACTACGTATTATAAAATAAGAGAGGGGGTGTATGTGTACATATACATGTATATATACATATATAAGTAAAGGGAGATATAGATATGCAAATATAGTATAAATGATGCCTAGGAAAACAACTAAGTGAAAAATAGTTGCTACAGTGACATTGTAACCTTGCTCTGAGTATCCTGCAGCCAATATTAAAGGATATTCCATGCAACACTAAACCCTCATGACATTTATGAATAAAAATGTTCAGTGTCATACATATAAATTTTGAAAATGTTATAAACACTCTGTGACTCTTTTTGATGACTCAAAATGCACACTAGTATAGTAAAGGCTCTGATGAGCTGCAGGAAAAAAGTCTTGCATAAGTTTTTCAGCCCATTGTTTCCCAAACATATTGATCATATAATCCAGTTTTATTTGTTTGCTTTTTTTATAGCTATTAAATCCCTATGAAACAGTGTTCCACTGAACACCCTGGGACCCAGAGGCTTAGTGCTATTAGTTTTCAGCAAGCTCATAACAAGTGTTGTGTTCTAATTATAACATTTTGTGATTCAGATATATTTATTCTATTTATTTCATTGGTTTTAATGCTTTGGATGATATGGTATTTTTCTTCATTCTGCTTTTTGATTATTTTAATATTGCCTAATTTTTATAGTATATATTTCCCATGAATCCATTTATATATTCTTTATGGAAAACTTCAATAAGTTGTTATTTAATAATGCAATGTTTATCACAATTCAGCTACAATTCTGATTTTCAGGGTCCTTCCAAGTATCAGTCAAGGCACCTCACTCCTCACTAACTACTCCTCCTTCAAAGCCCAAGACAGGAAGAGATACACCTCTTTGTGATGGCCCATAAGAGGAGGAAGTGCTGTTATTACTGTCATACTTTCCTGGTTGGAGTTCATCTTTATGCTACCAAAACCAAATAGGTGCTTCCTCTCTTGACACAACAAATTCTCTCCATGGAATTTATCATAAGAAAATAATACTTAGCAACAATATCAAAGCATTGCTTAGGAGAGTGAACATTAGAAATAAATTAAAAGTCCCCCTCCCAAATAGTTAAATGATTCATGGTACCCGAATACATTGAAATACTATGCTGTCATTTAAAATCATTATCATAAGAATACTTAATGTTACATAATTTATTCACTGCATATTGTTATGTAAAATATAGCCTTAATCATTATAGGTGGAAGGTTATACATTTTGTTTTAATTTTGGAGGATGGAATTATTTTCCACTTCTTATTTCTCTAATTATTTGTTGATTTATGTAATGCTTAACTATTTGTTGAGCACCTACCAGGTTCTAAGTAGCGAAGCATGTACTAAAGTTACAGCAGTAAACAAAACAAAATCCACGCTTTACAGAATTTACATTCTATACACAATAAGTATGCACTATTTTGTGTAATAAAAAAATAGCTAAGAATTATTGTTAATGTATCATTCCACCCCTGTTTGTTTACTGGAAGTTTGCATAAAGAATATTTGTCTTAAAAGGTCTATTTCTGTAGACACTCCAAAAATGTCAATTTGTGCCATGACTCAAGCTTTAACTGCTAGAGCATGGGGCATATTTAATTCAAGACCTTATATTAAGGTAGTAGGAGAGACACCCTGTAGAGCTCCAGACATGTGTGGAGTGGTCAGCTGTGTACTTTGGGCAGATGCAATCCCAGATAACTTGAGAGTAGGGCATGCTTCACCCTTCTAAAGAGAGAAAACAGTGGCAGGCAAACAGTCTCTATGTGGGGTTTTCAGATACCTTCACCTGAATGAGAAGCCTGCCTCCATCTGGACCTCATAACTCTGACAGCCCTGTATGACATCAGCAAGGTGGCACAACAGGTTGGACCAGTGCTTGTCTCTTCACCAAAAGATCAATTTGAACAACTATAAATGCATGAAAATACTTTCACAAGAGCTAAGGAAACCAGATGAGAGATTACAGCAACTGAGTGTAGCTCAAACATAAGAAAAAATTAATTGAACAAGGTAAGAAGGACAATTTCACATTACGTGCATCATGCTTTCACAAACACCAGGAAGCACAGCTCAGATACCTTTGTGGAGGGGAAGGAGAGTGAAGTGAGCAATGGATTTGCCTCAGACTCCAACACCAGCCCCACCTCAGTATAATACAGTTACAGGCAGACTGGTACTGGAGGACCAAGCCACCCCAACAGCCACAGTCTAGGCTGGCATGTTTAGACTCAGCCTCCAGCCCACCCCATTGCCAGGTCAGCACCTGGGAACTGAAATAAGTGCCTATTTCTTCACATGTACAGTCATCAATACATAGCTGCCGGGGTCAGAAATAATCAGGGGAACATGACACCACCAAAGGAACAAAACAAAATACCCTAAAGATATTAAGATTTATGAACTGCCTGACAAAAAATTAAATGTAATCATCTTTAAAAGGCTTAGTGAACTAAAAGACAATATAGACAGACAGCTAAATGAAATCAGGAAAACAATACATAAGCAAGAGGAGTTTAACAAAGTGATAGAAATCATTAAAAAGAACCAATCTCTGGAGCTAGACAACACAATGACTGAACTGGAAAATTCCATAGACAGCTCCAATATCAGACTTATGAATCAGTGAGCTCAAAGACAGGTCATTCAAAATTACCCAGTAAGAGGAAGGGGAAAAAAAAGAGTGAAAATAAATGAAGAAATTCTATAGGAATTGTTGTACCCTCTCAAGTGAACCAATACACACATTATGAGTGTCCCAGAAGAATAAGAGAAAGAGGAAGGGGCATAAAATTTAGTTAAAGAAAACTTTCCAAATCTAGAGAGAGAAATGAACATCCAGATCCATGAAGCTCAAAGAACCCCAAATATATTAAGTATAAAGAGATCTTCACTGAGACCCATTATAATCAAATTCTTAAAAGACAATGAGTTTTGAACTTTATTTATCTCTATATTACCTATTCAAAAACTCCTTTTTAAACCATGCCTCCACCTCCCCATGCCACTGCTGAAAGAGCCACTAGTTAACAGTTTTCTGTTTTTACATAGCCTTAAAAAATGACCTGGTTTCAGGGCATTAAATCCATTCCAGTAGATTCCTAGGCCACAACTCTGCTGAAGTTAGCATGACATAATATTCAAAAGCTCTGGTTTTGTCTCTAGCCGCATGACCATAAGCAAGCTTCTTAACTCTTTTGTAAAGTAGGGATATTTCCCCTGAAGATTATGCTAATAATTATAATTATTATAATTATGCATTATTAGTTGCTAAGTATAGTATGTAGCTGTCAATTCTACCAGACTCCTGAATTCCATGGGATCAAATACAATTTATTTTATTTTCTGTTGTGTACCATCAAGCACCTGACACATAGTGGTTTCTCAAATATTAGTTGACAGCTGAATTTCAAATGAATGGCCTCAAAATCCCATTTTGTAACCTTTTATTTAGGCCTTTTAACTTTGTCATTTAATTCTCCTGTCAAGAAAAGCTTTAAGGGCCGGCCCGGTGGCGCACTCGGTAGAGTGTGGTGCTTGGGAGCGCGGTTGCACTCCCGCCGAGGGTTCGGATCCCATATAGAGACCGGTCCGCTCACTGGTTGAGCACAGGGCAGGCGCAACACCAAGGGTTGCGATCCCGTTGCCGGTCGCGGTACAGGCGCAACACTGAGGGTTGCGATCCTATTACCGGTCACGAAAAAAGACAAAAAGGAAAAAAAAAGAAAAGTTTTAAAAGAATATTAATGATATGACTTCCCATATTCACCTAATGAGTATGTTTTAATGGATTTGTGGTGTCAAAATATATGTCCTCAATCTCTTAATGTTTTCTCCTCTGCTGAAAACTAGAAAACATTCTTATTATCACAAGTCCAGACTTTTTCTTGGCATTGAAAGTTCTATCATCTAACTGTACCAAACTTATCACTTAGACCTTTCAAAATCTCAGCAGCAATTCTTGCTTTGAAGGCCTCATTCTTTACCAGCCCTGGTGCACACCACACGCACTCTCAAGTAACCAGTATATGAACAGAGATTTTGATCCTGTCTCTGCTCACAGCCAAGTCCACCTTGAGGCCAGACTTCTTGTCAGTATCCTTTACTGATCCAAGCTCAAGAGCTGGCAATTTGTGTTATCCATCACTGCATCCCCAACTTTGTACAATATCCTTCATGTAATTTGATGACAAATCTTGTGTTATTAACTTTGGTTTTCTGTGTGTGTTTTTGTTAATGAGCCTCTAAAGACCTGTAATATTTCTTTTGAATTTCCCACAACATCACTAAGCAGATTCTCAATAAATAATTACTCAATTAAAAAAAAGATAGTAGGAGAATTTTAAAAGGAGGAAGAGGAGGAGAAAGAACATTAGGAAGAAGGGAGAGGAAAAAAAGGATGTGGGGGGAGGAGAAGCTCAACATCAAAAAGTAACCTAGCTCAAGTAGCCTGAATTCCTTCTTAAGAAAGGAAAAAAAGACATCAGAGACATCAAATCTTCAAGATACCACTATGATTTTGAATCAGTAAGGCAATAGGAAAAAATAAATAAATAAACGTTAATATTCCAGCCCAGTAGCTAAAGCTAGTAACCAGGTTGAGGTTCTTTCACAGTGATTTACTGATTCAATTTTTAAGAATAATTTTTTGTAGAATTATCATAGTATTTATTTAACCACAGTCACTTCAAACAGCTTTATTTTCTAACATTCTGTCACTGCACTCTAAAAATGCTGACATTATTCTGCATAATATTCTGCAATTCGTAGTAAAAAAAAATAGGTGTTTGGAGGGCACTTATTTATGAAAATATTCATAAATTCATTATGCAATGAAAATATTCAACTTCACAGAACAACTAAATTCATGTGCAGATTTTTATCAAGAACATCTTGCACAATATGAGTCATACCTTTGCAACCAGTATGTCCTGACTAAATACTGAATTTTTAGAAGGAATTTAGAAGTATATTTTTGAAGCCACATGTAAATGATTGGTTTTTCTTTAAGAGAACTGTATCTGTTTTGGGAAAATTGTTTCTCTAACCTACATGACCTAGTTCTCGTTTTATATGATGAGGATGCTACTGCAGATAAAAATCTGTGTAATTTACCTTAAAAACATGAAAACTCACTTCTTCTCCCAAATCTGGAGGCCTTTTTTTCTTCCTAAAAGAAATAGAATAATAAAGTTGGAAAGAATTTTGAGGTCATTAAGTCCAATGCAAACCTTGACACCAAAACTATCTTTTGCTTAAAATAACCTTAGCGGGAAGGTTGCCTATCTTAGTCACTATTTTGCAGTTTAAAACCTTTATTGGCAGGAACTACGTTAGCTTAAATGCTTATTGCATTGTAAATCCCATAATAGCTCTGTTACTTTGTGAATGTAGGACTCCTGTTTAAAAAAATAAATTCTCTATTGTGGAGAGAGTATTTTGTCGTTATTTGTTTTTCTTTTAATTAGCTTTCATTTTACATGAGAAATCTTTATTCCTTCCAAAATGAAGTTTAACTGATATTTAAAATTGAATTTCAGCTCATAGAAAGTAACCATGAAGATCTATGTTTGGTTATCTTTATGACCTATAGTTTTGGAGCCCTATAGTAGTGCTTCAAAAGATTATTTTCCAGGCCGGCCCAGTGGCGCACTGGATAGTGTGCCGCTTGGGAAGCGCGGTGGCGCTCCCGTCGGAGGGTTCGGATCCCATATACAGACCGGTTCCCGCTCACTGGCTGAGCGAGGCGCGGGAGCAACACCGAGGCTTGCGATCCCGTTGCCGGTCCCCGGTCCGGTACGGGGGCAACACTGAGGGTTGCGATCCGTTGCCGGACATGGAAAAAAGACAAAAAAAAAAAAAAAGATTATTTTCCCATTGTGATATTTGTTTTGTGGAACAGATATTTTTATGTATTGGTCATAGTATTGGATTCACTGAGATGTTGTATCCTGCTTCTCTTCAGTTTCAGATTAGGAAAGTAAGATTTGAAGAGATATTAATTCAGATTAGGAGAAACAGACATTGGCTGGAGAGAGACATTTATTTTATAATGTGAGACTGGAGCTAAATTACTTCAAAATGAAGAAGGTAGTCCTTAATCTTCCAAATTGCTGAGTATATTGGAACAAAAAATCCTTGGATTTAATGGGGTGCATGCCTTCATTACAAAATATTTATTAATTGTCTATTATGTGCCAGGAAATATGCTAAGATGACAATGGGAATAAAAATAAGTAACAATCCAGAGTGAAGTAAGGTAAGTAGAAGGATTCAGTGCTCTGGAATAAGAGTTATGATACATGTACATGCAGGGGTAGTGTTCTAACAAAATTGGGCTTCACAGAGAAATGGGATTAACAATGGTGACTTTTTAAAAACCATATGTGGAAAAGATTTTATCTAGGAAATCTTCAAAGCATTCTGAGAAAATCTTTCAATAATGTTTTTACTTTAATTACAATGAAGAGAATTGTCAAACTTTCACATCTTGCAACAGAAGCCGAGACAGAGCACTTGTCAGGAAATCATTAAAATGCCAGTAACAAATGGGACATTTAATGTCCATTTTGACTCTGAGGTTCTATGTTTCCACAAGATTGTATGTGGACATGATGACAAACTTGTCCTAAAGTTTATTAAGCTGGATATTGAAAATGCACTAAAAAATCGTGTCGTAATTTTTCTTAGCTGCTTTCTGTCAAGAGTGCAAAGTGTCTTGACAGTTTTTTTCAAAAACAAGAAACCAAAGAATATAATGGGGAAAAAATAATGATTATTGTTAATGATGGTTGAGACCTCTCAGAAGATGAAAGTTCCTGAAGACATTTCCATTTTTAAAACACACTTGGCATATTAAAAAAGAAAAGGAAGAAACAGCAAAATGAATCAAAAATGGAAATATTTTCTGTATTTTTGCGTAGAGGCTCATGTTGTCATAGAAAGGTGTCCCCAAGAAAATGTAGTCACTCAGAGTGGATGGAGAACACAGGTTTATTAAGCCAGCTGACCCAGGGTGATTAGGATTCCAAATCCCTGAGTCCCAGTTGCAGGGGGGACTAGGCTTTTATACTTTCCTTTGGTAGGTAAGCAGCAAGCATTTCTATTGGCTCTTTGGCTTGTCTCCAGGCAGAGTCCCCCTAATCAGGAATCTTCTAACAGATGGTCAACTAGGTTACTGTGGTTATGAGTTAAAACTAGTTAAAACTAGTTAAAGAAGCTTTTTGGGTAAGGAAGGGCAGGAAGGGTGGTTACTTGAGGAGGGGTCTGCTTTAGAGAGCAACTCTGTCTCCCACTTACACAGGAAAGAGCGGGCAGTCTGTGGTTTCTTGCTAGCACAAGAACAGTCTTGTGACCACAGAGCTACAGAGCGCAGAAATGCATTTAGCCGTTTAACCCTTAACACACTCCAAATAAAGCTCATATATAGGCAAGTTATTAGCTAATAAAATTAAAACAAAGATAAAAACAAATTTAGACAAGGGAAGGACAAGGAATCTGGCTGTCACAATGTACATAAGAAAAAGTGTAAAATGCAATAACTTATGGTTGGTGAAAAGTAAACTCACTTCTCTTGCCATTCTCACTCTCCTAGAAGCAAACTTTGTTACTAGTTTCTTGTGTATACATCCAGAAATATTCTATGCATATCCAGGCATACGGTATATGTAGGTACATGGACATTTACATATAATACAAATTGTAAAATACTATACACACCTTTATGTAACATACTTTAAAGGATCTTTTCATTTTTGTACATATAGAACTGGCATGTTATTTTTTAATAAAACGTTGTAATTTAGTTTGAGGTAACCTATTGATGAACATTTAGGTTTTTTTCCTCAATACTTCTCTATGTTGTTCCTCAAATATATACTGCAGGAAAAATTCCTAAAAGGAAAATGTTTGAGTCAAAGTGCATGCATATGTAATTTTGATAGCTATGCCAAATTGCCATCCATAGAGTTTTATATCAATTTTCTCTTCCATTTACACAAGATGTCTGCTCACACATTTATCATCAAGGTACATTATTAAACTTTTCTCATTTTTCTCAATCTGTTAGTTAAAAAATGTCATCTGACTGTAGTTGTACTTTCCATTTCTCTTATAATGAGTGAGGATGATTAATAGCCTTTTGTGTTTTCTTTTATGCAAATTGCCTATTTCTTGTTGATTTCTGAGAGCTCTTTAAGGTAATTAGCCCGTTGTGGCATGAATTGCAAGTATATTTTTTCATACTTTTGGCTTGCCATTTATCTTTTGATAATTTTTGTGTCATGAAAATTTCCTGAAGTTTTTATAAATTAAATTGATATATGTTTCTTTTAATTGTTTCAAAATATTAGATAATACTTAGAAAAACCTACACAACTCTGAGATTCTTAAATACATCTCACATGTTTCCCTTCCAGCTTTTACTGCTTTAATTCATGTTAAAATCTTTGATACATCTGGAATTTATATTAATAAAAAAGTATAAAGAAGAAATATAACTTTATTATTTTTCCAGATTACTACCAACTATTAGTATTTTATTGAACAACCCATCCTTTCCCTAGTGAATTGAAATGACATTTTTATTATATTCACTTTATTATATACTAAGTTTCATTTCTGGTCCTTTTAGTTTGTTCTTTTAATCTGTGCTATGCTGTTTTACTTATTTTAGCTTTATAACATATTTTAATATTCTATAGACTAGCTTCCCTTAATTATTCTATTATTTTCATCAGAATTTTTCATAAATCTGTGCTTATATTTCTCCATGTAAACTTTAGATTTAACTTATCTAGATTTTAAAAAGGTAACCTATGGGGTTTTTTTTAATTTAGATTCTGTCTTTTTTTTAGATTCACTTAAGATAATTGACATCCTTACAATTTTGAATCTTCCTATCTAAGAAATGTCACAATTTTGCATTTAATCCATTTAAATTCTTCATAGTTTTGATCAAGCTTTGTCCTAAATATTATACTTTTTTCTTTCTGTTGTAAACGGGGTCTTATCCTCTGTTTTACCTTGTCAATGACTATTATTTGTACAGGTTGATATTCCTTGTTCAAAATGGTTGGGATCAAAAGTGTTTTAGATGTTGGATTTTTTCAGCTTTTGTTATATTTACATATGTATAATGAGATACCTTGGGGGTGGGACCCAAGTCTAAACATGAAATTTATTGATGTTTCATATACTCTGTGTATACATAGACTGAAGGTAATTTTATACAATATTTTTAATAATTTTGAGCATGAGACAAAGTTTGTGTACACTGAACCATCAGAAAGCAAAGGTGTCACTATCTCAGCCACCCCTGGGGACAATCTGTGGTTGTTTGGCATCACCATCATTCCTAACTCTAAAATGAGAAGCTATTGATAAGTGATAATTTTCTTACTCTTATTAACACATAAGTACTTAATAGTAAAAAATATGACATACCATTACTTCATTGGAAAAAAAAAGTGTTCAGAGTAACTAAACAGCACAGTAGCATCAACAAATACCTGTATCAGCTGTTAAACAACAACAGCAACAAACTGCATGTTGTATTCCTTCGTTTTGACTGCAGCCTGTCACAAGGTCAGGTGTGGAATTTTCCACTTGTGGCATCATGTCGGTGCTCAAAATGTTTTGGATTTTCACATTAGGGATGCTCAACCTGCATATATAAAGTCTATTTATTACAGTATTCTCATTTTTGAACAGCTCCCTCACACAATTATCTTTTTCTGTAGTTTTAAGTTGGCGCTCTGGGCAATTTCAGGTATATAAACATAGGTCTGGAAATTCTGATAATTATACCACTTCGTTTCAAATTTTTATAACTGTTCATTTTTTTCTCTTGTTTAATTACCTAGATTAGTATTAAATGGCTGTGATGATAAAAGACATAGTTGCTTTAATTTTCAATTTAATGTTAGTGTTTTATTTTTAAGTATGATAATGTAAAGGTACATATATGTGCTTTTCAATATCTTGAGGAAGTATCCATATATTTCAATTTTATTAAGAGACTTTGTCAGACAGAATGTTAACATATTTATCACATGTTTATCTGAGTCAGTGGAAATAAACAATTTTTATACTGATGTATTTGTATGATCAATTATATAAATATATTTATTTATGTTAAGGCATTCTTGTATTCATGAATATGTCATAGTTTTCCATGGATTATTACCATTTTATTGTGATGATGGATTTAGTGTGCTGATTATTTCGAATCTTTGCACTGATACGTATAAGTGAGTGTGATAGATAGTTTTGTGTGTGGGCACATCTTTACCATAAAATGACCAAAAAAACAAACAAAATAAAGTGGAATCTTTCTTTTCTATGCTGTGAAGTAATTTAAATAGAATTGGAGTTTAGTTTTCTGTTCCTGAAAATGATATAATTCTTTCAATGAAATCATCTCTACTATAAACCATTTGTTTATTTATAAAGCAATAAACTATTTAATTAATGGAGTGGGAAGAATAACGTTCATGGAAGTTTTTTTTTCAGATTATTTCTGTCTGTAATTCGTATGTTCTGATAATATTATTTTCTTAGGAAATCATCTGTTTTCATTCATGTTCTCAAATTTATTTGTATAGAGTTGAAAAAAATCAATCTTATTTTATGTGTCTCTCAATATCCAATGTTTCTATTTTTATTTTCCCAATGTCATTTCTTATCTTTTACATACTTATGCATTTTTTTATTTTTCTATGCTAGATTAATTAATTGTTAATCTTTTTGTTGCTCACAATATCATTATTATTCAAAGGCCCATTTCTTTTCTTTTTTTTGACCGGTAAGGGGATCTTAACCTTTGGCTTGGTGTTGTCTGCACCACGCTCAGCCAGTGAGCGCACAGGCCATCCCTCATAGGATCCAAACCTGCAGCCAGCACCGCACTCCTCCGAGTGAGCCACAGGGCCAGTCAGAGGCCCATTTTTTGAATTTTACTAGTTTCATAATATATTGAGATAAACAAAAATAAATAGAGAGGTTCTAATCCACACGATCATTTCCGGTAGGTGTAATTGATAGCTAGCAAATTTTATCCATTTTACTATCAAATCATAATGTTTGCTACTTTTATTGTATTTTTTTCATATTTTTTTATTTCATTTTATTTTTCATTATATGGTCTATATTCCATTTCTTTCGTTATGTATTTCTTCTGATAATATGTACAGTTCGGTAGACTGTATCTTCTAGAAATGGCTACAACAATATCTCCCATTCCTATGTTTTTACAGTTTGACTTCAACAATCCTTTTTTGAGTAAGTGGAGTCTATGTTCTCTCCCTTTGAAACTGAGTCATATTTTTTTAATTTCATTTTATTTTTCATTATATGGTCTATATTCCATTTCTTTCGTTATGTATTTCTTCTGATCATATGTAAGGTTCGGTAGACTGTATCTTCTAGAAATGGCTACAACAATATCTCCCATTCCTATGTTTTTACAATTTGACTTCAACAATCCTTTTTTGAGTAAGTGGAGTCTATGTTCTCTCCCTTTGAAACTGAGCTGGTCTTTGTGACTGCCTTGATAAGTGGATTAAGGTAAAAGAGACGCTATGTGATTTCTGAGTCAAGTTATAAAAGAGCCGTCATGTCCACTCTTCTTTCTTGGGCTGCTCGCTCTAGAGCAAGACAGCTGCTGTGTGGGCAGGCTGTCTACAGTGAGGCTGCCAGACAGTGAGACCAAACTAACCTAAAGAGACCACAGCGAGAAGCTCTAAGACTACATAGAGATGCCTCAACAGCTCTTGGTTGCCCAATCTCCTTATTGTTTCAGCTCCAGCCTCCACTTGACTAGACTCACACCAGGGACTTTGAACCAGAATTGCTGAAAGTCCTTTCTGAATTCCTTACTCACAGAACAGGTGACAGATAATAAAATGATGGTTGCTTTTGTAAGGTACTGAGTTTTGAGTTGATTTGTTATACAGCAATAGCTAACCAGAACAAAAGGTTTTTACTTTTTGTTTCAGTGGTTACACTTACACGAATAACTTTTAATAATATGTTTAATTCTCTACTTCCTGAGAAAGTATCTATTGACTACTTATGAGTCTTGATGTAGTTAGTATATGAGTATTTCCACTTCCTTCCTTTACAGCTCAATTTTATTATATAACATTTTTATTCAGAATTTACTTTTATACCTTTCAAAATCCATAAACTTTACATTTAGATAAGAATAATAAGTTCTGGTGTCCTAGGCTAACTATAGCTAATAATATTGTATGTGTATTTCTAAATAGCTAGAAAAGAGATCTTGAATGAAATCACCACAAAAAGAAGATTAATGTTTAGGTGATGGATATGCTATCTACCCTAAGTGAACCATTGTACAATATATGAATGTATTTTGTAGAGCTAGGGCTAGGACTCACAGACCCCTCAAGCCCATTCACAAACCATTCACATGCAGGTCTATGAGCTAGGTTACAAGAAAAAGGTCCTTAGAGCCATAGGTGAAGAAATAATAGGCTTTATTTCCAGATGCAGTTCAGAGCTGCTGCTTCACACACTCTGAAGAAACACACAAGAATAGCAACAAGCTAAAAATACATGGGCACGGATGTGCACTACCTCCACCCCCACACAACTTGTTTACAAAGAACATGCTGCACCACCCCCAACCAGACCTGAGGTGAGGGGACCTGATCAAACTACTCCATTTTCCTCATATATTTAAACAACACAGTCTACCCCACAAGTATATATAATTAAAAATTAATTTTAGGGCCGGCCCGGTGGCGCATCGGTAGAGTGCGGCGCTTGGGAGCGCGGCGGCGCTCCCGCTGAGGGTTCGGATCCCATATAGAGACCGGTCCGCTCACTGGTTGAGCGTGGTGCAGGCACGACACCAAGGGTTGCGATCCCATTACCAGTCACGAAAAAAGACAAAAAAAAAAAATTAATTTTAAAAATATTTTTTATTTTGATTTTATGTTCAAGTAGTAATATTTTGGATATATTGGGTTAAATAAAATACATTCACATTTTTAAAAATCCACAAACTTTTTTATTTGATATTTCCTTAAATGTCTCTTAATCTTAATTATAAGGGTGTGAAGCTACACTTTTCTGCTAAATCATGGTTCTTTAGCAACCTAATTGCTATGTATATATGTTTTACTAATACACTACCTTACTGCTGAAAATAGTTGAAAATTAGAGCTTTCTTAAATAGTTTTCAAAAGAACATTTCTGCTGACAGCAGTTAATAATAATGACACAGCAATGTCTATTTAAAAAACGTTTTGAATATCTATTATTAAAATGATTTAGATGTGCACTACCTCCCCCCCCACACAACTTGTTTACAAAGAACATGCTGCACCACCCCCAACCAAACCTGAGGTGAGGGGACCTGATCAAACTACTCCATTTTCCTCATATATTTAAACAACACACTCTACCCCACAAGTATATATAATTAAAAATTAATTTTAGGGCCGGCCCGGTGGCGCACTCGATAGAGTGCGGCACTTGGGAGCGCGGCGGCGCTCCCGCCGAGGGTTCGGATCCCATATAGAGACCGGTCCGCTCACTGGTTGAGCGTGGTGCAGGCGCGACACCGAGGGTTGCGGTCCCATTACCAGTCACGAAAAAAGACAAAAAAAAATAAATAATTTTAAAAATATTTTTTATTTTGATTTTATGTTCAAGTAGTAATATTTTGGATATATT
>NW_007727595.1:311459-311919 GCF_000696425.1 Galeopterus variegatus | reverse complement strand
AGAAAAGTGAAGAGCAAGATATGTGTGAGTTTTAACCAGAAATGTTTAATTAATCACATTTTGCAGCAAAATAACATGGAAAATGGAAGGCAGCCTTGGTAAATGAGTCCATCTCCTATATCTAAGAATAAGGGGAACTACTTGAGGAAAAGCAGTGGTTGAAATTATATTTATAACATCATTAGCCATAGCATAAAAAAATTTATCAAACCATTTGATTTCCTGGTATAAATTTTTGAGAGTATCAGGGTAATCTATCTTTTCATCTTGATTCCTCTAGGAATAAATTAAATTTGTACTATGTCAGTAGCCATAAATGTGAGCTATTCAGCAGTATATGTTATGACATACTAGTTAGGTTCTTCTGGGTCTCCCCAATTATCTCTTGCTCTTAATGTCTTTAGTATATGACTCAGTGGGTACTGTTGGATCGTTTTTTTTTTTTTTTTTTTTTTTTTTT